>NC_136944.1:19460812-19470812 GCF_949987615.1 Pollachius pollachius | reverse complement strand
TTATGTATCTCTAGCTGTGGCAGCTCTATATCTACAGTGCAATATTATCCATCTTTACGCCTCTAGTCTACTGCAGTGTTGTATGAGAGAGTATATTATCATTTCTCTACTGTCACACAGTCAATCTTCATATTTAGAATGTGACACAATCTATCTATGTATATCTGCTGTAACACAGTCTATCTTCATATTTCTACTATTTATATCTCTACGGTGCACAATCTATCTTCATATCGCTACTGTCACGCAGCCTATCTTTGTATCTCTACTGTAACACAGTCTATCTTCATATCTCTACTGTACTTTGTCATCTTGGATGTTCACCTGAGGCGAACTTCCCCATGCCTGAAGCTCTGTGAAGGAAACGGTGTCACAGTCAGGGTGTGTGTGTGTGTTTGTTTGGGTGTGTGTGTGTGTGTGTGTGTGTATTTCTGTGTGTGTGTGAGAGAAATTGTGTGTGTGTGTGTTACTTTGACTATACACACAGAACGTCACTCAGTAATTTATCTCCTGATGACTTTGACAAACATAGAGGAAACTGTGTGTCTGTGTGCTTCTATCAGTTTGTGTGTGTGTGTGTGTGTCTGTGTGTGTGTGTTTGTGTGTGTGTGTGCATGACGTGTCTTTGTGTCTGTGTGTCTGTGAAGATTAGTAAGTGGACTTTTTGTCTTTGTGTGCGAGCGTGTGTGTGTGTGTGTGTGTGTGTGTGTGTGTGTGTGTGTGTGTGTGCGCGTGTATCCACCCCCTTATATGTGTGCGTACGGCTGTGTCTGCAACGGAGAATCTGTGAAATCTGCATTTTTTTTTGGGAGTGGGGCGGGAAGCATGTCGCTGGTGGGACTCTGGGCCAGACAATCCCTCCACTGTTGGAACAAAGACGGCCTTGTCTCCTGACATAATGATGCCCTGCCGGGACACTCCCAATCTCTGGTCCTACAGAACCCTGGACCCATGGGCCTTACTCAGCGAGCAGCCCTCTCGGTTCTAAACGTTAGCTTTCAGTCCTCTCACCCATCCCGTGCCCAGAACCAAGTTTGAACCAAGATGGCCGCTAGATGAAGAAGGTGAATAGAATCGCAGTTTTACCAAATGTTGGATTCAACCAGCAGAATTATTAAACCTACAATAGATCACGGTTTCCAAACTCTCGGCCGGGAGAAATAAGGGCCCAAGTAGGTTACCAGATGACTGATTAAAATGGGTATCTAAGAATATCTACATATCTATGCTTGAATTTTATAATGGAAATGTTTGAATGCTGAAAGGGACGAAATTGATGACAACAACTACAGATAGTTGTATTAGGTTATCTGGCTATCATTGTTGATATCATTGTGAGAGTGTGGAAGTATGTGTTGGGTCCAGGTTACTTCCATTTCTGCCTCTCTGAAACGTTAGTGTAAGTCTGCACTCCACTGTGAAAGAGATCTGGAACTTTATTAGTAAAACTGCACCCCACGGTTAAAGAGATCTGAAACTTTATCAGTACAACTCTGCAGCCAACGGTTAAACAGATCTGAAACTTTATTACTACCCTCATCATTAAGATGAGGAAGTGGTCCAGCAGGTCAGGAAGAGGTCTGCACCTCGGTTGACCTGTGATATTCTATTTTCTTGTTAATATTATTGTCTGTTTGAAAGGGTAGTATTCAATCAGACAAACTGTGTACGTACGTGTGCATTCATGCGTGTGTGGGTGCGTGTCTATTTACTCCTCTGTCTCCCTCCTTGACTGCCATTTCTTCCCCAGCCTTCTCCCCTATTCTCCCCCCTTACTCCCCTCCTCTCTTCCTCCCCTCCTTCTCCCCTCCTTCTCTCCTTCAATCCTCCCTCCTCTCCTCCACTGATGCACATTCACTTCTTATGACAAATGTACTTATTGTAACAAATGCACTTATTGTAAGTCGCTTTGGATAAAAGCGTCTGCTAAATGCCCTAAAGGTAATGCACCATGCTCTCTTTCCTATTTGGTTAGGAGGTTAGAGTTGACATGCTCTGAGATGGTTGTGAAAGCGTCTACTTAACATGGTTGAACTAGTTATATATAACAACCATACTACTTAATTACCTGGCTACTCTTTGACCTGGGGATTCATGGATTCATCATTGTTGTTGGAGGATATTTTAATTATATTTAACTTAATTGCAATTCTAATTAGGAATATAAATACAAATTAATTACCACATTTGATTGCTTTTAGAGGATCTTTCTTTCTTTCATCATCCCTTCTGCCCTCCTCACCCTCCTACTCTCCTTTCCTCCTTTCCTCTCCTCTCCTCTCCTCCTAACTCCTCCAGTCCTTTTCACTACTTTTCTCTGCCAGGAAGTTATTTCTTTCTCTCTTTTGTTCTTCCTGTCTGTCACTCAATTTTTTCTCTTTATTTTCTCTCTCTCTCTCTCTCTCTCTCTCTCTCTCTCTCTCTCTCTCTCTCTCTCTCTCTCTTAAATGAGCATTGTAGTACCTTCTAGCTTTGTTATCAGGCGTGCTCCAGACTCACCTGGAGCACCTGCACCTCGTTAATATGACCTTGTTAATATTACCCTGTTAATTGGTGTCTCTCTGCCCTGTGAGTCCAGAGGCTGAACCTGCAGACCAGGCTAGCAAAGCACTTAGCATAGCTACGCAGCTAGCTTCATGTTAGCCATGATCTGGTGTGCAAATACACCGGATCATCTACTGCCAAAGGCTATTTCATTCACACACAACACACACACACAAACACTAGCAGACACACACATAAAAACACACACACAACACACACACACATACACACACACACACACACACACACACGCTTGTAGACACACACACACTCTAGCAGACACACACACAAACTAGCAGACAGCCACTCACTCACAATATAGCAGACACCCACACACACACACACACACACACACACACACACACACACACACACACACACACACACAGGCAGACACACTGAGCACACTAGCAGACAAACCCACTGGCATACACAAACACACACACACACACACACACACACACACACACACACACACACACACACAGGCAGACACGCACACTCACTCTAGCAGGTACACACGGAGGGGGAGGTAGGAGGGAGGATTTGCAAAGAGAGGGCATCGTGCCCGGTTGGCATTCTGCCTGAGAGAGAGAGAGAGAGAGAGAGAGAGAGATATACATATATTGGGTGAGCTAGAGGGAGAGGGGGGGGTGGGGGTCTCTTGTTAGGAAGTAGGAGGGTCTGATGTTTGGCATGAGAGCCAGCAAATCTCTTCTCTGATTGGTCCATTCTCTATGATTGCAACACACTCAGCTCAGCACACACACACACACACACACACACACACACACACACACACAGACACGCACACACACACACACACACACACACACACACACACACACACACACACAACACACACACACACACACATAAACCACACACAATCACACACCAATGCCTGCATGCTGGGCAGCTACTATTGCAGTAGTGATACTGTCAGTCTTAAAGATATTATACAGAAGGTTCCTCTCTCCCTCTCTTATCCTCCATGTCTCTCTCTCTCTCTCCCTATGCTTCTCTCGTTCTTTATGTCTTTGTCACTATCTCTCTTATCCTCCATCTCTCTCTCTCTCTCTCTCTCTCTCTCTCTCTCTCTCTCTCTGGCAGCCTATGCCATGATGATGTCATAGTAGCAAGGTTAGCTTGTTTGGCGGCGGGGCCTTGCTTACCATGCTACTTAGCATGCTGCGTAGCTAGCTCTCCATTCAGAGGATGTAAGTCTAGACCGAGAACCTTGGCTTTGTCACTTCATTTGTATGTGGTGTGTTGTGTGTTTGGTTCAATTAGTGTGTTGGTCAATTTTTTTGCTTCCAAATTGTTCATTATTTTCTCTGTGTTGTTGGGGCTCTTTCTTTCCTCTCTCATGTCAGAACAGCTTATGTGTTTGTCTAGCGTCTGATTGCCTGGCTGTGTGCTCTGCTATCGTCTGATTGGCTGGCTGTGTGTTGGTCTTTCATCTGATTGGCTGGCTGTGTGTTGGTCTACTCCTGTCTGATTGACTGGCTGTGTGTTGGTCTATCGTCCGATTGGTTGGCTGTGTGTTCCTCTATTATCTGATTGGATGGCCGTGTTTGTCAGTAAGACAAGTCGATGCAGGAACTGGATCTATTTCCTTCCCTCATTCCTTCTTTATCATTTGCATACAGGGAATTCAGATCCATTTCATAAAGCAACAGGGTACAGAGACATGTCATTAAGGACCAGGTAGAGGTTAGACAGTACAGAGACAGGTCATTAAGGAGCAGGTAGGGGTAAGACAGTACAGAGACAGGTCATTAAGGAGCAGGTAGGGGTAAGACAGTACAGAGACGGGCCATTGAGGAGCAGGTAGGGGTAAGACAGTACAGAGACAGGTCATTAAGGAGCAGGTAGGGGTTAGACAGTACAGAGACAGGTCATTAAGGAGCAGGTAGCGGTTAGACAGTACAGAGACAGTTCATTAACGAGCAGGGAGGGGTTAGGGGATGTTGGGGATTCAGCTGGGAGTCAAACAACCAGTACACTCCACTGAACTAGTTTATCTATACATATTGCTAGTTATTAAATTGCTCCAACATGGGGATGTTGTTTGTGAATTGTCATAACAAATGTGGATTGCAGTGATTGTCCAGCGAGCAGGGTAATTTTTCTTAGCAAACTAGAGCGACCAGCTGTTAATTGATTTTGTGTTTAATCCTTTGAGGGATCTCGGTGAGGACCCATTGTGATTTTGCAGCTTTGACAGTTTTTACAGTTTTTGTTGTGTTCGAGCAACACAACAAAAACAACTTTGTTTTGATGTTGATCCTAATTTAAATACCTCCAGCATTTTCAATCACAATAAAATCGATTACCTCATTCTGAAATATAATTATAAATAACCGATATATATAAACAAATTAATATATCCTATCTAATTTAGCGGTTAGACGCATTCAGTTGGCAGAGGAAGCGGGAAATATTTGGCTCAATGAGATACACATACTCACAAACACACACAAACACACCCCCCCCCCCCACACACACACACACGTAACACACACACACCAAACACATACACAGACACACACAAAAACTCCCTGCCACACACACACACACACAAACACAAACCAACACACAACACGCCACACACACACACACACAAACACACACACAGACACACACACACACACACACACACACAACGGTTGTACCATTCAACACATTCCTCTCTTCGACAGCCGATACCAGATTGGCACGGAAGGTGTCATAGTATGTGTGTATGTGAGTGATTGTGTGTTTGTGTTTCAAAGTGTGAGTGCATGCATTCCCGCGTGTACGTGTCTCTGTGTGTATCTGTTTATGCGTGTGTGTGTGTGTGTGTCCCTGAGTGTGTGTGTGTGTGTGTGTGTGCGTGTCCCTGCGTGTGTTTGCGTGTTATCGCGTGTTATCTTATCATATTTACAATAACAGCCACTCAGCAGCACCGCCGCCTCACAGACAGCAGGTCTTCGGTTTGATTCCCGACCGTTTCCCCTCCACACCAGCACCCCTACAGGCCAACGCTACGCCTGTCGCATGCCGCCAAAGCTAGGCCTCAGACCTGGGCTCCACCCCCTGGACTCCACTCTCCTGGGATCCACCCCTTTAGCCGCACCCCTCTTGGCTCCACCCCCCTGGGATCCACCCCTTTAGCTCCACCCCTCTTGGCTCCACCCCCCTGGGATCCACCCCTTTAGCTCCACCCCCCTAAGCTCCACTCCTCTGGGCTCCACCCCCTTTTATTCCACCCTCCTGTGCTCCACCCCTTTTAGCTCCACCCCCCTTGGGTCAGACCCCCTTGACCTAACCCTAATGGGCTCAACAACCCCCCCTCCCCATTGGCTCCCAACCCCCCCCCTCATTGACCCCACCCCCCTTGGCTCCTCCCCCATGCCTCCCACTGAGCATAGACCCCGCCCCTTTTAAACAATCAATACATATCATGTAACCGCTAGCCGCCTGCTCGCTACGTGTCTGGATGCGTCGGCGGCGGTGCACAGCGAGCACCAGAGTCTTCCGGTAACGGGTTCCCCTTCCTCCTCCTCCCCGACGGCGGGCGGGCCCTGGCACGCTCCGTCCCCGGGAATAGCCCGCCAACCGGAGCGTCGGGAGCGTTGGAACGGCCCCCAGTCAAATCGCCTGGAAGTGTTCCTACCACTCAGATAAGCATGTGGGAGTTGTTGTAATCAGCGAGAGAAAAGGCGGTGGTGGAGGTGGAGGTAGTGGTCGTGGAGGTGGTGGTGGTGGAGGTAGTGGTGGTGGAGGTGGAGGTAGTGGTGGTGGAGGTGGTGGTGGTGGAGGTAGTGGTGGTGGAGGTGGTGGTAGTGGTGGTGGTGGTGGTGGTGGTGGAGGTAGTGGTGGTGGAGGTGGAGGTAGTGGTGGTGGAGGTGGTGGTGGTGGAGGTAGTGGTGGTGGAGGTGGTGGTAGTGGTGGTGGAGGTGGAGGTAGTGGTGGTGGTGGTGGTGGTGGTGGAGGTAGTGGTGGTGGAGGTGGAGGTAGTGGTGGTGGAGGTAGTGGTGGTGGAGGTGGTGGTGGTGGAGGAGGTGGTGGAGGTGAGGGTTGGAGGTGGTACTGGTGGTACGGGTGGTTAAGATGGTGGTGGTGCTGGTGGGGGTGGAGGTGGTGGTGGTGTTGGGGGTGGTAAAGAAGGTGCGCTGTGGTTGTGGTAGGGCGTGCAGTCGTGGTGGTGGTGGGGGTAGGGGCGTAGTAGTGGTTAACTCGGGGCGGTGCAGCATGCAGCTCCTCTAATTGTTTGCAGGCTTTTCACACACAGTGATGGTCTGTAAAGACCATAATTACCACAGAGGGAGTGAAAGAGAGAGATTTCCCCTCCAATCCACTCCTGTGCATTTTATGACTATGACATCATAGCGTGGCTTTTATATGTTTAGGGTTCACCATGAAGGATGAAACATTATCGCATACTGTACTATATACCCTGCTCTATATACGGCCACATATTGCAGAGTTTTGTACACACACACACACACACACACCCTCACATCCATTTTTTACTCCCCCCCCCCCCCCCCCCCCCCCCCCCCCCCCCCCCCCCCCCCCCCCCCCTCTTCTCTCGATTGCTCTCTCTCTCGCTCTCTCTCTCGCTCTCTCAATTCAATTAATTTCTAAACTCTCACTCTTTCTCCCTCACATCTCTCCGTATGGGGGGTCACGGTCGAAGCACCGCCAGTGCGTTGTCCGCCACCCGGGGTCAGGGACACTGAGTCGGGCGGAGAGGACTCGGCCGGGGCTCCGCTAGTGACGGGCCCCGCGAGGCGGCAGCTAATTGGTAACGAAGCTGTGCCGAGGCCTCGCGAGGTCAGGGCTGCGGAGCGAGACTAGAGCGGAGCCGTTTAACGAGAAAGAAAGTTTTATTACAGCATCATGAGGCGGGAACAGTTTTATTTACCACGCTTTATTTCAGCTTGAGTAGTACCATGCCTAAATGTCCGTTCTGAATATCTAAACGACAGGCCTTTTAAGCTGGGAGCTTTTGGAAACAAAGAAATATATAGATAGAGCCTAGATACATAGATAAGCCTACATACATTTAAAATACAATTTTATAAATATAGGGAGGCCTACATATCGAATTATTGCAAATACCAGTGGACGACAGAGCTAGGCCCTATATATATTTTCGTTTGCATTTTAAATTAGGCAGGCCTATATGAAACTTAAAAAAATGCAGGAAATAGCACAGTATTTTTCACTTCATTGTAACCGTAGGATAAATGAAGGCATACGTTTATTTTCTGTGTTGAAATATTGTCCAAACGGTTACCTCAGCATAAGAACCGGCGATCCTCCGTTCTGTTGTAGATCAGTAGGCCTCCACACGCAGTCAGACACGATGTAGGCCTTCTGCATATACACTATTTCGCAGACAAATTACACCTCCTAAAAATGCCTGCACGTGATTTGTAATATTATATTCTTTAACAAATTAGGATCTGCGCAGACATTGCACTCTAAATAAACGCAGTTTGAAAAGGTTAATTATAGGCTGCATGGGGCCTATTTTTCATAATCATTAGTTGGCCTATTATTTTAACTGACTATTAATCTTAATGTCAGGATATTAAAGCTGTGTTATTGTGTGCTCGTATAGGGCTTCCTCTCCGTGGTGTTTGCAGCAGGTTTGATTCCTCTGAAAGAGTTAATGTGCATTTGGCAGCCGCTGCTCCGTCAGACGTGCAGAGAATAGAAACACCGTCGCTCTCGTCTTTTAAAGGCTCCAGACCCGAGTGTAAATACCGGCTTTATAGCGACTCATCATTACACTGTGTCGCACTAAACCTGGTGTCGCGGGCCTATATATTACAATTAATTTACACATTTGAAAACGGAAAAATGATGGGTGAGGCCTGCTGAGGCCTACGTGGGGTGGCACTAAACCTTTACCTCTCCTCCTCTGGCCCGCTGAACCTGCGGTCTGGTAGAATACACTGCAGAAAGGGACCCTAACATTAGGCCCCTACTGTAACGGAGACTATACACTGCAGAACAGTGACCTAAAATTAGGCCCTATACTGTAACAGAGACTACACTGCAGAACAGGGCCCTAACATTAGGCCCGACTATAACGGAGACTACAGGGCCCTAACATTATGGCCCTAACAGAGACTACACAGGGTGAGTGTAACGAAGAGCAGAGCATTGGCCCCACTGTAACGGAGAGCAGAGCATCAGGGCCCCCCCTAAACGGAGAGCAGAGAATTAGGCCCCCACTGTAAAGGAGAGCAGAGCATTAGAGACCCCAATGCAGTTCAGACCGCAGAGCATTAGGGCTCGAGCGAACTGCAGAGCGCAGAACAATACATCTGCACGTGTTTGGTGTTTTCTCTGTCGCCATGAGTCGAGGTGTCGCGGACGGCCGGACACACACATGTCTCTCCGCGGCGGTGGCAGCTGATGTTTATCCGTTCGCCACGTCCCGGCTGGCAGACTGCAGCGTGCCTGTCTGCACCCGGTCCTGCGTCTTCGTGTTTTAAAGGGTCTTGTGAGAACACATCGCTCTGGGGCGTCGTGGGTGATTGTGTTTGGCATTACTGTCTTACATATGAACCCAACTGCTGCTGCATTGTTTCACATGTGCTGCTCAGATGGAGACACGTCGGAGGGTTGTATTGGTTTGACTTGTGATTTGAGCGGTGTGTGTGTGTTTCCAATGGTCCCGGAGTATTTATTCATAGCCTAGGCCTACATATTGTGTGCGTGTGACCTCATCTGGCCCGCGGGTCCAAGACGAGGGTCCGCAGCTGTTGTTCGGTCACTGGAATAAAATGCTTCTGGTTTGGACGGAACCCGTCAAAATGTTGTCCGTTATGAAAAAAGAGCATCATTAAAACGTTATTATTACCATTTGAAGGGACGGGGGTTTCAACCGCCGCTGTGTAGATATATCCGATTATAGAGCTGGGAAGATGATTTAAATATTAAATAGGCTAAAGGGCTGATTTGAATGTTAGACCCTGCGGATTATCCCCCGGACGAGATATGAATAATCTCCTGGAATAAAAAATAAATAAGATTTAGTCATGAAACTCCGTCTGCTGACGCCTGGAGATGGAGCAAACTCGTATTGGATGTCTTCAAAAGATATCGATTTGGTATACTTCGAAGATGGTTGTCCGTTCAAATGTGCCACCTGATATTCCCTAAATATTTAGATTTTTTACTACAAATATATGGCATGATTTAATTAAATGGTGAATTTGTGAAAAAATCGAAATTATGGGTGGATAATAAATGTTACAGTGTAAATGTTTGTGGATGGATCAGGGTTCAGTAGAATTAGTTAAATAATAATTTCAAGTAATATAAATAGTTTTGGTTTAACGGTACAGGTTTTTACTTTGATATTTAGGTCACACACACACACACACACACACACACACACACACACACACACACACACACACACACACACACACACACACACACACAC
>NC_136944.1:19448312-19458312 GCF_949987615.1 Pollachius pollachius | reverse complement strand
GCGTAGGTATTGGCCGGTCCGTGTGTGTCTTGCTGCCAGATAGGTGGGCCCTGCGAGGGCTGGCAGCCAGTCAGCCTGTGGTTAGAGGAGAGCGCAGAACGCACGAGAGACGGAGAGAACCGGAGAAAGAGAGAGAGAGAGAGAGAGAGGGAGAGAGAGAGAAGGGGGAAAACAAGCGGCAGCAGTCGTGGTTGCCAGCGGACTCGTCCAACATTGATTCAGAGCGCCTTTTTTTTTCCTATTTCGTGCTCTCCGCCCCCCACCAACCTCTCTCATCTGTGTGTGCGCGTGTGTGCGTCCGTGTGTTTGTGTGTGTGTGTGCACATGCGCGCGTGTGTGTTCCTTGCGCCAGGATCAGAACGGGGCTCGCGACCTGTGACTCTTTGCCAAGGATTTTTTTTGGTGTTGTGTTGATGACTTTTTGAGGAGGACAATAGAGGACCCGGTAGTTTTTAAAAGCTTTTCCCGTCCACTTGCCGTAGTTTTTTTTCTTGTATTGCTTCAGACCGTAAATTCTATTTTTACTTTTCGGGAAAAATCCATAATTTCGGCTCCAAGTTTAGCGTCTTGATTTCTCGTCCGAATTGATTCCCCTGCGGTGCAACGTGCTCGCTCCTGGCTCCTGAGGTCCTGAGGCCGGCCTTGGTTTAAACTTTGACCCCTCGCCCGCGGCTGGCAGCAGACTGTTCCACCACTTCTTCTTTCTTCTCCTCCTCCTCTGATCCTTCAGCGTCTTCGGCTCTCAACACTTCTGGAACCGCCGCAGGAGAACCCACAATCCCCCCCCACCCCCCACCGCCCCCATCCCAAAAAAAAACCGGCCCTTTTTCTTTTTTCTTTTTAAAAGCGGTGCCAAATTTATGATGCGCGTGCAGAATGGTAACTACCGGGCCGTGTGTGTTGCGTGCTAGCTGCTGTGTGTGGTGCTGTGAGTGGAGATGTGAGTCTGGCCGTCAGTCTTGCATGCTATCTGAGGCGTAGGGCGCTGCTATGGCTGATCTCTCACAGTACGGCCGCTTCGGTGGTCCCGACCGCCCGCTGTGTGGGGGCCCCGGGGCCGGATCGCTGTGGCGGGAACTGGGCCCGGCCTCGCAGAAATATGTAGTGAAGGTACCACGGTTCTGTAGAACAAATCCTCTCTCTTCTCCACGCACACACTCACACACACACGCACTTACACACGCACACATGCACACACGCACACACACACACGCACACGCACACGCACGCACACGCACACACACACACACACACACACACACAGCCGCTCTTGAACCACAATAGAACACCATACTGGGTCCGCCTGGCTTCCAATACACACTTGGAATCATGGAGTCCAATTTGACCTTTTTGTAAATCAGAATTTCGAATTTTTGGAATTGAATTTAGAATTTTGGAATTGTATTTGGAATTTTGGAATTGCATTTGGAATTATGGAAACACATTAAGAATTCTGGAATATACATTTGGAAATGTATTTGGAATTTGAGGAATGCATTAAGAGTTTGGGAGAATCCATTTTATTCTGTTTTTTGTATTATGTGTGTGATATCGTATAGTTTTTTTAGATAAGGAAGTAAATGCTCTTTTCAATATTGTTTTTATACATTAGAAAAATGGTTATGTCCCTTACTTAAATTGATGAGATATGCAGGCTTTGTTATGGATTGGATTGAATTTATGTTTATCTTTTTTTATTCACATTTCCAAAAGAAATTCATACCTGCAAGTTTTTTTCTATTTGTTTTCAAATTGTATCCAGTAAAACAAGGCATTTCAATTCAGTACTATTCTGAAAAACGGTTCTGATATTACAGATAGTCAGAATAGTAGTTTCAACACAAAATCCTAGATTTCCAACAGACCTTTTGCCGCTTGGAATATAAATAGATCCCACGGTTTTATTTACAGTTGTACATTATTTTGGATGCTTTCCATTTCCCTCACAGGGAAGCTTATTTTCCTGCCGCTCGGGAAAAAAAAACTACAAACCAGTCTCACCCTGTTCCTCTCTGTGTCTCTCCCTCCCTCCCTCCCTCCTCCAGGATGAGTTCCACCCGTTCATCGAGGCGCTGCTGCCCCACGTGCGGGCCTTCTCCTACACCTGGTTCAACCTGCAGGCCCGCAAGCGCAAGTACTTCAAGAAGCACGAAAAGAGGATGACCAAGGACGAAGAGCGTGCGGTCAAGGACGAGCTGCTGGGCGAGAAGCCCGAGATCAAGCAGAAGTGGGCGTCGCGTCTCCTCGCCAAGCTGCGGAAGGACATCCGGCCCGAGTTCCGCGAGGACTTCGTGCTCACCATCACGGGCAAGAAGGCGCCGTGCTGCGTGCTGTCCAACCCCGACCAGAAGGGCAAGATCCGCCGCATCGACTGCCTGCGGCAGGCGGACAAGGTGTGGCGCCTGGACCTGGTGATGGTGATCCTGTTCAAGGGCAGCCCCCTGGAGAGCACGGACGGGGAGCGGCTGGTGAAGTCGCCCCAGTGCTCCAACCACGGCCTGTGCGTCCAGCCGCACCACATCGGGGTGTCTGTGAAGGAGCTGGACCTCTACCTGGCCTACTTCGTCCACACGCCAGGTACGCACGGGGGGGGCGGGGGGAGGGGGGAGGTGGAGGTGGACGGGTGAGAGAGTGTGGGGGGTGGGGGATGTTCTGTGGTTGAGCCATTATTTTCATGCATGCACACACGTGCACACATGTGCACACACACATGCACACACACACACACATGCACACACACACACACACACACACACAGGTCAGGGTGTGGCGGGCCCGTGAGTCAGGGGTCAGAGTGGCAGGTAGAAGAGATGCTTCTAGCCTAGCCTAGCACTAAACCACAAGCATTTAAAATGCTGCATCTTAACCATAACCTTTATGCTTTATTAGTCTTTAAGATCAGTGAGTGTGTGTGTGTGTGTGTGCCTGTGAGTACATTGAAATAATGTGTGTCTCTGAGAGTGTGTGTGAGACACAGGGAGGCTTAGATGCTGTGTTTAACTAAAGACGTGTTAGCGCTGGTACATTTGTTCATGTGTTTGACTGCAAACGCTCAGAAACCATCTGTAAACAAAAGCATCTGCATTCTTGTTTATCTGCGTGTGTGTGTGTGTGTAGATGTGGTGTGTGTGTGTGTGTGTGTGTGTAGATGTGGTGTGTGTGTGTGTGTGTGTGTGCGTGTGTGTTTGTGTGTATGTGTGTGTGTGTGTGTGTACTGTGGTGACAATGGTGTATTTGATGATCAGAAAGACACGCACACACACACACACACACACACACACACACACACAGTATTACCCATAAGCAGTATTTTTCTACTTGGTGCTTTTTTAACTCCAGCATGTTTAGGTTAAACACAAGTTTAGGTTAAACACACGCCAACAATATTGAGGACAAGCGATGAGAGCTAAATAGCGTTAGCACAACTTCATAGTCCATACACATTCCATTAAAAGGATCAAAACAAAGAAAAGCCTTTAATGTGACAGCGGTTGTGTCATATTAAGAGCCTTCGTGCTCTCTTGCTGCATGTTCGTTATGAGTGATATAACTACTGCAGATCCTATAGGTCTACTACTACAGCTTCTGTATTCTGCTATGATGGTCTGGTGAAGAAGTGTCGAGCCGCTGCTGACCCAGCGCGTTAACACCCGTCGCCGTGGGAAACAGACCTTTCTCCCACCCCTCCTTCTTCTTCTTCTTTACATTTAATCCTGTGTGTTCTCCCTATCCGCCGTCTAGCATATGGCTACGTACCGCCCGGTGGTGTAGCAGCGCGTTGGCAGAGGGTAGGAGGTGGCAGGGGAGGAGGGGGAGGTGGGAGGAGGCTCGGGGGGGACGCAGTGGTACGGCGGGGGAGGTGCGATCCTTTGACTCCCAGCGTGTCGCGGTGCGCTGGCGCGGGCGGCTCTCCCTTCCTGTCCCACAATGGACCCCAGCGTAGCGCCGCTCGGATTAGCGCCGAGTTAAGCTAGCTCTAGCCCCCCTTTCACCCGGTGCCAACATTCACCAGCTAGCCTGGGCGAGACGGCGTTGGCTCAGTTGCGCGCTCGGGTTACCGTGCCCCTGTGTGTTAGCGGCTGTGTTTGGGTGTCTATCTTAGCACGGGCGAGCTTGTGTTTATCCAATTGGGTTCTGCCCGCAGTTTGGGTTAGCGCGGCTTGTGTTAGCGTACTTGGGCATTTTTTGCATTATGTTGTTGAATTGAATTGAGGGCCAACAAAAGCACATTGTGGTTCTAATGTTTGATTCTTTTATTATTCATAAGGTTATTATTAGTATTGTCTATGTCGTTGACGGGACATGTGTGTTTATTTGTTATTATTTGCTATGATGTTATTTTATTATTTGCCGACGCCATTTTAGATTTACCGTCGGTTCCGAGAAACACGTTGAGCTCAGTGTTGGCATTCATACAAACAAACCGCACACACACACACACAGCCAGACGCACACACACTCGCTGTCTTTCTCTGGCACGAGCCAACCATCAACGGTTAATAAAAAAGCGAGAATGAGAGATTTATTTGAGAAACGTAAAGAAACACTGCAACACAGGAAATTTATTTTAACTGAGACAGACAGGCAGACAGACAGGCTGACAGACAGGCAGACACGCAAACAGAGTGTGTGCGTGGTTGCGCGTCTGGTGCTTGTGTATTGGTGTGTGTGTGTCTTGAGGCCAGCCGCTCTGTTCGTGTGCATGTGTGTGTATGTGTGTATGCGTGCACAAGCCTTTGTGTGTCTGTGTGTGCGTGTGTGTGTGACTGCTGCATATCACCACATCTCTTAAGGACTGTCAGACGAGGCACAATGAATTCCGGCCTCCATTAAAAGCATCTGAGTGTCTTTTAACGGAGCTTCAGATAACAAGATCCCATCTCCTCTCGGTCCTCATGACCTGAACATCAGACCATACTGCAGGAGATGGATTATCATACATATATGTACGCTTATATATCTATTTTATTGGATTATTATAAATGGTATTTTGAGGTTCAATCTGTACCACACTCTGAAATCTGGACCTTTTGGCCCGGAACCAGAAAGCAGATAGTCCGGTCTAGTCTGGTTTCAATCTGGTCTCATCTGGTCCTGGAATGGTTTTATCTAGTTCTAGTCTAGCTCCAGTTGAGTTCTTGTCTGGTTCTGACTGGTTCTGACCGGTCTGTGATAGCAGTGTGACGTTTGTGACACAGAAAGGGCGGCATTAAGTGTGCGGGAGGAGAAGAAAATACACTCTCTCTCTCTCTCTCTCTCTCACTCTCACTCGCTCTCTCGTGTGAGAAAATTCTGTTGCTCTTATTTTGAATTTGTACTACTCTTTTAATTAATTAAATATTTTTCATCGTTGTATTTTTCCATTTTTAGCCTTGAACCAAGGCCCTCTTTAGCTATATGTGTGTGTGTGTGTGTGTGTGTGTGTGTGTGTGTGTGTGTGTGTGTGTGTGTGTGTGTGTGTGTGTGTGTGTGTGTGTGATTCATAAACCGAGAGGCAAAGACAAACAAGAAAAACGAAACACTAGTGAGACAGAGAGAAATAAATGGAGACGGGGAGACAAACAGGAAGGTGTGAACGGGAAGATCCCGGGCTAGGGGCCAAGGTTCCAGGGTCCCGCGGTCCCGGGTTCGATGCCGTTAGAATTAGACACTACTGGTCTGAGGCCAGCCGCTCTGGAGAGACTGTGTAATTATCCAGTTTAGTGAAAACAACCAGGAGAGCACAGCGTCTACCACAGCCCTGACGTTCCTCAGATATGTGCCTGGTCGGAAACAATCTAAGACCAGAAACTGAATTTCTTAATTTCACTGTACACTGGTTTTTAATTAATGGCCTAATTAGGGATGATTCATAAATCCTGCGGCCCTGTCCAAATAGTCTATTATAATATTATAATAATAATATTAAATATTTTTATATGAGGCTGGGAAATTATTTTATATTGTTGTTTTATCTTCATCAAATGAAAATATCGCCTTACCGTGAGACCCAGTTTTATTGTATCTGTGTATTATGGAGAGAAGACCATACGATAAAATATGAGCCTTTAAACGTCAGTGAGAAAGAAAAACAAATTTTATTTGATACCATACTAAAAATGTCCATATACTTCAGTGTAATGATCATCAGTTAGAAGGTTATGAATGCTGTTTTGAATTCATAAGCATATCAGGATATTAAGATTTGGTGTAAGATTTCCCATTTAGCTTAATAATAGTTTTTTACATATCTCCAAGCCCTAATATAATATTATGATAGCAATAATTGAAAACATCTCAAATAATAAATTATTTATCAGGACAAATCGTTTTTGGGTTTACTCGCCTTGCAAAATATTTACAATATTTGATCTATGTATACATAACAAAATATATACATTTTTTGCTGAACATAAATCATAATATCGTTAAATACTGAATACCTGTCTTCTTAGTTTTGAAGGGCACTATAAAAGTAGCCAATGTGCGTGGCAGATTGAGCTCTATATGTGGGTCGTTGTGTAACTACGAAGATCTGCCGCACATTTCTTCAGAGCGATTCCAAATCCATTCTGTTCTTCTCTGAGCCAAACAAAATCTACCAGGTCTCCTCTTCCCTGCGTTCTTATTTTTATTTTCTGTGTCCGTCTCGGTTTTTCGCCATGAATTTTCTACGCCCTCTCTCTCTCTCCCTCTCTCTCTCCCCCCCCCCACACCCCCAAAGGCAGGCTTTAAAAAGTATCTCTGTTCCTTAAAAAAGGACCACCCCCACTGTTGGGGAGAAACCTGAGAGAAGGGAATGAGGGAAGGAGATGAGGCTGAGGGAAGGAAAGTAAAAGAGTTAAGGGAAGGAAGAGGAGAGTTTCTCAGGCTAGCCGTGGCGGTTCAACTGCTGCTCTCTGCACCTCCTCGCACCTCCTTCTCCCGCTCCGAAACCAGGAGTGTGTGATCCACGAGTCTCCTTCTCTGTCTGTGTGTGCTATTTTAGTTTGATGTGTTTCTGTTTGCCTAAATCTGTGACAGATCTGGAACCGCTAACGAACATCTCTCCTTCCAACCAACCAAAAACACCCTCTTCACACCGAAAACCTCAACATTCGTCGAGAAGGAGCTCTCCATTCCACCGCTCAACCGCACAAAATATCTCCCAGAGTTGTTCTGATTATCGCATTTGTCTTTCTCACTCTGTTTGCCTCTCTCTTTCTCTCCCTCTCTGTCTCGCTCTTTCTCTCTCTCTGTCTCTCTCTCTCTCTCTGTCTCTATCTGTCTCTCTCTCTCTCTCTCTCTCTCTCTCTCTCTCTCTCTCTCTCTCTCTCTCTGTCTCTGTCTCTGTCTCTGCTATCGGCCAGGAGAAGGTGGTGATATTCAGGAGTGATAGGAAGGGAGAGAGAGCAGAATGAAGGGGGAGAGAGCAGAATGAAGGGGGAGAGAGCAGAATGAAGGGGGAGAGAGACTAGAATGAACGGGGAGAGAGAGCAGAATGAAGGGGGAGAGAGCAGAATGAAGGGGGAGAGAGCGGAGAGAAGGGGGAGAGAGAGCAGAATGAAGGGAGAGAGAGCAGAATGAAGGGGGAGAGAGAGCAGAATGAAGGGAGAGAGAGCAGAATGAAGGGGGAGAGCGGAGAGAAGCCGCCGCTGAGACAAAGAGAGAGAGGGAGGCCAGATCCCGGGCGAGCGACGGCGCTTGGCAGCGTTCGGTCGCCCAGAGCTTTCGCTTTCTCCCTCTCTCTCTCTGTCTCTCTGTCTCTCTCTCTCTCTGGGTGGATGCTGCCAGCTTCAAACCCACTCGCTGTCTCTGCCAAGCTTCTCATCCCTACTCTCACTCCTCTCACTCCTTCTCTCACTCCTTCTCTCTCTTCCTCTCTCTCTTCTTGCTGCCCCCCCTCCTTCGCTGTATCCTCGCCTCTTTTATTGCTTTTTTTTTTTTTTAATGAAGTGCCCCCCCCCCACCCTCCGAAAAAAAAGACCCTCTTCTATAGTTCGTTTTTTTTTTCTCTTTACTGCATAGAGGCCCCGAAAATAAACGCACGGAAAAACCCGGCCGTCGGTTCCCCCTACACACCCGCGCGTCCGGCACCGTGTTGGTGATTTAACATTTATAGAGCAAAAATAATCGTAATGTTAATCATGCTGTCAGTTCAGCTTCCTTCTCTTTTTTTTTTAAACGTAACACAAAAATGGACATTGAATCCAGGACTGGTCTGGCGCTGTCGTCGTCGGTTCCCCCGTGTTGACATTTGTCAGCCAACGGGAGGGGGGCAGGGGGGCAGGAAGTATTTTATTTAGCAGGTGAAACCACCTAGCGACGCACCACCTCTATAGGGGCCCTAAACGCTGGTCGTTTCAGGGTGAGGGTGTGAGTCAGCCAGCCCCCAGCCCCGCGGGTGAGTGGGGGGACGGGGTACGTGATGGTGGGGGCAGGGGGGGTAAACGCTGGGCGTGGGCTGAGTAGAATTACTCAATAATGATCCGAAAATTAGAGCCATTATGTGTGTAGAGTAAACAGGCCCTCTGAGTGTGAAAGGCCCCTATTCATGGAGACCAGGAGCCCTGCGCCTCTCTTCCTTTCAGGGGTCCCACTGGGCCCCCGCTGGCCCCCAGGAGCCGGCTTTTGTTCCGTGGAATAACAGCGTGAATATGGAGGGTCTGGGGTGGGGTGGGGGATGGGGGAGAATTAGGAACCATTGACTTTGCATGGTGCCTATGCATGCGCGCATGCACACACACATACTCCCACATGAACACAGCCACGTACACGCACACATGCGTACATGCATAAACACACACACAAACACAGGCACACTCACACATGTGCATGCACACACACATAGAAAACATAAATGCACGCACACATAAATGCACAGACACACACACGCAGGTCGGAAAGCTACATCAACTGGGTGACAAATGCGTCATAGTGTGCACGCGGCATTAAGCAGGTTTCAAAGCAGTGACCTCTACCTCTTCTGGCCTTTAGTGTGGATGCGTGCGTGTGCACTCACCTGTGTGTGTGCGCCTGTACCATGGAGTCCGTCGCCACTGCTCTGCGTCTGGTCTGAGCCCCCCCCCCCCCTGTGGCCAGCGGTGCAGCCCAGCTGCTAATGCGACCGCGTGCCCACATGTCAACACAGCCTTTCAACTCATTAGAGACGCAAACTAAATATCCCCGACCATGTCTGCGCGCGGCCGTGCGGCCCGCTCCGACTCACGCAGGGAGATTTACGCTCCCGCACCGCGCTAAAGAGGAGGGGGCTCTTCTTCTGTGGTTTAACTATTAGCCCCCTGGAGGTCAGAGGGCACGACTTAAAGGGCCCCTGTTCTACCACCAGGTGTGATGGTGATTAATCGTGACAGACGATGGTCGACAATACTCCTGCATTTCCTCTCCAGACTATGGATTGATTCATTGATAATCAATTCATTGAGATTGATTTAATGAGTGCAGAGCAGATGATTCTTTCTTTACATTATTCTTATTCTTTGAAAAAAATAAACATTCTAATTGTTTTGTACAAATGTCATGACTATTGTCTTAAATAGTTCAGTTTTGAGCTTTGACTCTTGCGTAAATGTAACATAGTACATGTTAAAGCTGTGACTACAGTGTAAATGTTACATTGTACAGGTTTAATCTGTGACTAAAATGTAAGTGTTACATAGTGCAGGATTAATCTGTGACCACAGTGTAAATACTACATAGTGCAGCCTAATCTGTGGCTAAAGTGTGAGTGTTCCATAGTGCAGGTTTAATTAATGTTGTACAATGTATTTGGTGGACTCTTTATCCAAACTGTCCACCATCCTATCATGGGCGGCCCTAGTACGAATCAAACTCCCAACGCCGGCGGTGCTGAGGTCTTGCTATACGAGTTTAACTGGACATTTTAATACTATATTCCTAAAACAAACATAAATTGTTAAACGAGTTAAACTTAACATGAATTCCACTGCCAATGTTGAACAATCCCAAGGTGAATTGTAGTTTACTCGATTCTTCTGCTCTTACTCCATTTCACTATTTT
>NC_136944.1:19438312-19445812 GCF_949987615.1 Pollachius pollachius | reverse complement strand
ATCCTTCACTTTCTCTTTCTCCTCCCTTTCTCCCCCCCCCCCCCCTCCCTCCCTCCCTCCCTCCCTCCCTCCTTTCATCCCAGTCTGTTTTTCCTTGGGATGGTCTGGCTGCACCCGCCAACCAGGGAACATTGACACCGTCGTTGCCATGACTACGCCGCCGCCTACCTAGGCCGCGTCCTTGTTGTTATTGTTCCTGGTCCTTGAAATGTCTGAAAGCCGTCAGAACCTGACCAGGCACCCAACACTTACCTTCTCACACAAATCTCCTGGGCCTAGGTTAGGTTAGTGGTACGTGTGTCCAGTTCAAATCGTATGAAACCTTCGGTCACATTTCATTAATTAGCCAAAGAAACTTTCATACAAAGCGAGACAAGCAAGAACAACCAAAGCATGAAGCCCAGACACACAAGATGGCTGCCGCATGACCAAGTTTATAAAACAACTGTCAGACAAAACAAAACCAGGAAGCCATTATCACTGAACCCCAAAGAGTTCCGCAGAGAACTTGTTTGTGGACTCCAGGACCTGACCACTTAGTAACTAAACGGTAGGCCTACACGTGCACACATTTCCATTCACCCGCAGGGGTCGGGCCTACGTGTATTTAATAAGCACCCATTGTGTGTGTGCGCGTGTGTGTGTGTGTATGTTTATAGAGTGGACATGTGGTTTATATAGATATGCATGCGTCCTGTACTCTGTGGAACCTTTCAGTTAATTATTCACACAGGCTTGGGAATAAATGAATGTTGAACACACATTTCAGAACCTCCATGAATGTAATTAATCTCACACTCCACTGGTTTTTCCATCAGGACTAGCAGACGCTTACATTACCGACGTGCTCTTTACGTTCCCCACGCTCGCAAACCTTTCCTTACACAAATCCAGACACAGCTGTTATCAGAACCTCCTCGAGTTCTGAGCGCGATCTCCGCTCCTTGCCAAAGGAATAGCGTGCGTTCGAATGCAGCCTGTTTAGCACTGGCTGTACTAGCCACGAGCTAACCAACCGACGCATTGATGCTGATTGGGCCTGGCTTCTTGGCTCCGGTAACGTTTCGAATGTTTGGAGCAGATATTTTAGATCCACGCTGGGCCCTAGCAAAGCTGTCTGCAGGTCCCTGGGACACCCTGGGACCTGATACCTGAAACCCAGCAAGCTCTGAGTCCATATCCTCTAGAACATTAGAACATTAGCAGGTTTTTATTAAAGGGGAACCATCATGCAGTTCTCTATTGCCAGAGAACTGCTTTAGATATTATGCATGTTGATTGTTGCTGATCAATACAGAATATTCTAACATTTGCTCAAAGGAAAACATTAGCGGTTTGGTGAGGATGGAAGGGTACCTGACCGGTACAGCACCTGAGGGGGAAAAACTGAACTAAAGACCTCTCTTTCAACTCTCTCTGTCTCTCTCTCTCTCTCTCTCTCTCTCTCTCTCTCTCTCTCTCTCTCTCTCTCTCTCTCTCTCTCTCTCTTTCTCTTTCTCTAATCATCTCTTTCTCTGTCTCTCTATTTTCCTTGATTCTCTATTTCTCTAACGCTCTCTCAATCTTTCTTTCTCGCTCTCAATCTCTCTCTCTCTCTCTCTCTCTCTCTCTCTATCTCTCTCTATCTGTCTCTGTCTCTCTGTCTCTTTCTCTCTCTGAGGATTTGTCTTGACTCTGACTTCAACCCAAATGACCTCCAGCATGTCCTCCTACGCAGGTTTTTTGATTTGATATATTTTCAGAAGACAGCCGGATTTTCACTCCTGGCTGTGTGTGTGTGTGTGTGTGTGTGTGTGTGTGTGTGTGTGTGTGTGTGTGTGTGTGTGTGTGTGTGTGTGTGTGTGTGTGTGTGTGTACAGTATATACAGTATATATGGTACAGCCATCAGTGTGTGGTCTGGATTATAGAGTTCAGTGCATCTGTCTCTCTTGAGAACAACAATGCGTGTAATCAATAAAGTAGGTCATTATTCAGGCCTGACAGGAGGGCATACATGTGTCAGATTTATATACAAACACGCACACACACTCACACACACACATACTCTGAATGGGCGGACATGCACTCTCTCTCTCTCTCTCTCTCTCTCTCTCTCTCTCACTCGCTCTCTCTCTCTCTCTTGCTCTCTGAAACGTCTCTGTGACGCCTCCTCTCCCACCGGCTAGCGCCCCCCCCCCCCCCCCTCCCTTCGGCGCCCCGACTTCGAGTGAGGACCCCGTCGCCGCGGTGATGATCCGATGCTTGCTGTAGCCGTGCTGTGTTTCACTCTGTCGTTGACCTCAGCGTCCCGAACACTGAGGGGATCCCGCTCGAGCCAGCAAAGACGTGGAAAAGTCGAGAAAATGTAAATTAAAGGTTTGGCATTTTAGCCTGGAGAGGAATTTCGGGAGAGACATCTTTATTGGACAGATGAAGATACCCAGACACGTCAGACGGACTTGGAGACAGATTAAGTTCCCCTGAATGGGTCAGATGGGGGCCCCTGAAACTATGTTGAGTCGAGCAGGAGGTGCCGGGTACGAGGCAGGTGTGAACCGGGTCGGTTCTGATCTGGATCATGTGGAACAGGTCTGAACAGAGCCTCTCGTTACCCGGGAGGGGGTTGGAGATGGAGAGAGGGTTGGGAGGGAGGGTGAGATGTAGGGAGAGAGTTAGGGAGGTAAAGAGGGTGTTTGGGAGGAATGGGGGGAAGGTAGAGAGGGATGTCGTCAGGGAGGGAGGGAGGGAAGGAGCGAGCTCGAGAGGGAGTGAGGGAGGGATGGAGGGAGGGAGGGAAGGCCCTGCCGGCCCTGTGCTGTCACATCCACTATTCCGTTTGAAAGATTCATGACAAAATGATTTGTTTATTTTTGAGCGTAATGTATTATTTTACCAGTGGAGGCGGAGCGACTCTCAGTCTAGCTGATTGAAGCCTGCGGCCGCGGGGCAGCATTGGAGGGTGAGAGGTTTAGATCCCTTCAACAGAGGGCCTCTGTTAGGGAGAACACACACACACCATAACAGGCACAAACACACACACACATACCATAACAGGCACAAACAGACACACCCACGTACATATGGATGGCCGAAGGGGTCATAAGCGCCTGCTTAGTGCTTTCTTAATGGTAATAGTCATTTCACGGGAATATTAGCGTAGGGAAACACACACACACACACACACACACACACACACACACACACACACACACACACACACACACACACACACACACACACACACACACACACACACACATACACCATGAAACACACACATACACCATACACTGCCAGGCTTTGATTGACACATGGAGTGACTGTGTTTGCAGGAACTCATAAGAAGAAGTTTAAACGTGATTCCAGAGAGTCGACGACTTAATTCTGGAGCCGGCGTGGATTTGTGGAGCATCTGTCTGCGTTTTCATTAAATCCGTATGAAATGTATTGGGTTTGAGTGGGAGAAATGGCTCCGGTCTGTAGAATATGGGAGTTAGCAACGCATTAAACTCGCTATCACGAGCTGGTGCATGTACTGTAGCTAGCTGTCTGCAGCTTGCGTCTGCACGCCGACTGGAAGAACGATTTACAGCTTCCCGTCATTAAAAGGTTGTGTTGCATAAAAGGCATTTAATAAGAAGCTACATTAAATAATCGGTGGATGAAACTAGATTATTTTCTATGTCGTCCGGGGAAGAGATTTAATTATGGAATAACTTTGAAGACATCCATCACCCGACCAGCATAGTATCAGCATAACTTCCTGATAGGAGCCTATCAACTGTGCTAAATATTTGTGTGTGTGTGTCAAGTTCAGCAAGTTTATGTACTGAGGATTTCCAAACGGCTTTTTTTCCGAAATAGACTGAATATCGATGTTAAAAGATTTAGAGAAATGGGGAAGTCTTTCTCAGGGGAGAATATGTCTTTTGCTTTGCTTCCAATTGGATTCGGCAAGACCAAAGAGAGCAAGAGCGTCACTCTGATTGGCTGACGTTTTTTGGACAACGAATGGCCGCGCCCTTATTTGGTAATCCATGCCGCCCAGCCGAGGCCAGACTGATAGTCAGTGCGAAACGCAAACTTGAATATCTGGATGTTCTCACGAGGCTATCTGAAATGTGCTTAAAGACCAATGACTTCATGTAGACCTTCGTCTCTCTGTCTGAAACGCAGAGATTTTGTTTGAATTCGTCCGTACGGATGAATTGTCCCCACATCCCAGTTTACTTTTGGTTAAACATTAAGCACATATTAAATCAAGACAGAACATGTCTCAGATTAGTGTCGTCGGGTCGCCAGACAGCATTGCCATGTTTCACTTTATATTAGTTACGTTACATGAGCCTTTCATTTGCACCTCTAACTTGGTTAGACACTAATTTAATTTGCTGATGGAAACCCTTTGACTTACTGTGGCTAACGCTGTGGGTAACATCACTGGGAGCTCAAGGCATGGTACTAAGCTAGCTGCCGGCTAGAATGCCAGTGACCCAGTGTGCTGCACTCCAATATATCGATAGTGCTATTCTATTCTTCTAATAAACTACTGGAGGAGAACAGGGTGTATTCAGCAGATGCTTGGGTCTGATCATGACCGTTCTTTATTTAACCAGGGAAAGATCTCATTGCAATTCAATTCAATTCAGATGCAATCGAATGCAATCTGACCAGTTGGAGTTAGGGAGTTACAGTAAGATGACGCCTAGTCCCCACCTGTAGGCCTCCTTAGAGTATGATGACCCCTAACCCCTGCCTGCTCCTTCATGACATGGATCTAACAATATTTACTCTAAGTTGCTTCGGGATAAAAGCATCTGCTGAATGATAAATAGTAAATAACAGGAAAGCGTGTTCCAAACCAGAACCAGCTGGCCCGGTCTTCTCCCGTGGTCCAGTGTTGCCCCGCTGGGCGGCTAGCTTAGTGCAGAGGTTCTGCTGAAGCGCCTGGATCTGAGACTCACTAAGACGTGTGGAATGCTAATGCCTGGCCAACACAAACAGGCCTGGCCCTCCTTCCTCACTCCAGCCCAGGATACACCGGCTAGCATACATACAGCTGCTAGGAAACACCAGCTAGGCATACACAACCTCCAATGGTAGCATACAGCTGCTGGGATACACCAGCTAGCATACACAACCTCCACTGCTTGCATACACCAACTAGCATACACAACCACCACTACTAGCATACAGCTGCTAGGATACACCAGCTAGCACACAAAACCTCCACCGCTAGCATTAAAGCTAATTGCATAAATACAGCCACAAGGATACACCAACTAGCATACGTACAGCTGCTAGGACACAGCAGCTAGCATATACAACCTCCACCGCTAGCATACAGCTGCTAGGATACACCAGCTAGCACACAAAACCTCCACCGCTAGCATTAAAGCTAATTGCATAAATACAGCCACAAGGATACACCAACTAGCATACATATAGCTGCTAGGACACAGCAGCTAGCATACACAACCTCCACCGCTAGCATACAGCTGCTAGGATACACCAGCTAGCATACACAACCGCCACTGCTTGCACACAGCAGCTAGTATATATACAGCTACGAGGATACACCAACTAGCATACGAACAGCTGCTAGGACACAGCAGCTAGCATACACAACCTCCACCTTTAGCATACACCAGCTAGCATACATGCAGATGAGACGCAGCGACCGCATACGTCTAGCCCATGGAGTGATGAGGTAGCATAGCAGCGCTAGCGTTGAGCCTGCTGCTGCTCTTCAGCTTCCAATGAAAATAAATAAACGTCCTGGGAGTCCTCGCTACGACACCGCAGAATGTAGGCTCTTGGGTTTACACTACTGGAGTTGGTATGGAAATATGAATACTACTGGAGTTGAGATGGGAATATGAATACTACTGGAGTTGGTATGGGAATATGAATACTACTGGAGTTGAGATGGGAATATGAATACTACTGGAGTTGGTATGGGAATATGAATACTACTGGAGTTGAGATGAGAATTTGAATACTACTGGAGTTGAGATGAGAATTTGAATACTACTGGAGTTGAGATGAGAATTTGAATACTACTGGGGACGATATGAGAATAGGATACAACTGGTATATTGATATGAGGAAAACCAATACTATTGGAATATATATGATAAGATACTATTAGAAACTGCTTTATATTAGAAATGTATATCATAGAAGTAGAAAATCAACAGCAACAAAAAACATCAACAATGATGACAAGGCTGTATGTGTTTTCAGGGTGTGGTATCCATGACAACCGGAAGGCCGGAACATTTTGGTCCAATGGGACGAAATTAAGAAAGTAGTTTGTGTTACACTGAGTGAGCGAGAGAGAATGGGAGATCGAGACAAAGGACAGAGGGAGTGGGAAAGAGAGAGAGAGAGAGAGAGAGAGAGTATGTCAGGGAGAGAGAAAGAAAGGAGAAAGAGAGCAAGTGGGAGAGGAGAATATAGAGATAATGTCTGAGAGAGTGTGAGGAAGGGAGAGAGCGTGTAATGCAAAAGGGAGTGTTAGAGAGAGAGGAAGAGAGGAAGAGAGTGAAAGAGACAAAACACACACAGAGGGAGTGTTGAATTATGGGTAGAGACAGCTGAGGCTAGCCAGACCATCTCAACGCTGCCTGAAAAACAAAATGTCTACTGCTACAATTCACACCATCGTCAAGTCTCAAAAGGATTCAGTACAACCCTTTCTCGCTCAGCCTCCCCCCACTCCTTCCCCTCCTCCTCCCCCCATCCCCCTACTCCTCCTCCTCCTCCACCTCCTCCCCCTCCTCCTCCTCACCTCCTCCTCCTCCTCCTCCTCACTCTCCTCACCCTCGCTCGTCCTCACTTTCCTCCTCCTTCTCAACCTCCTCCTCATCCTCTTCCTTCTCACCCTACTCCCCCTTCTCCTCCTCCCCCTTCCCTCTATTCCTCCCCACCCTCCCCTTCCTCCTCACCCTCCTGCCCCCCCGCCCCCCTTCCCCTGTTCTTCCTCCTCACACTCCTCCTCCTCCTCCTCCTCCTCCTGCTTTCACTCGTTTTTTTCCGAGGCTCAACAGAAAACACATGCAGTTGAAGACGGAGCAGAGCTTAAAAAAACCCACTGGGGTTCATTCAGGCCAAGAAAATGTTCCACGTATTCTTAAAGTCCATGCCAGAGAGTCAGGCAGAGGAGAGAGAGAGAGAAAGAGAGCGAGAGAGAGAGAGAGCAAGAGAGATTGAGAGAGAGAGAGTGAGAGAGAAGAGAGAGAGAGAGAGAGAGAGAGAGAGAGAGAGAGAGAGAGAGAGAGAGCAAATGCTAGAGTCGGAGAGAGGATGGAGGGTGGGTGAAAGTTAAAGTAAGAGAGCGATACCTTGAGAGCGATAGAAACAGCGAGGAGGGAGAGAGACTTAAAGAGAGGTTTCGAGACTCAGAGGGAGTGAGAGAAAAAAAATGAAAATATCGGTCCTCACATTTGCTATCAATTTATAGCGGCAGAAACGCAGCGCGAAGGGCAGACATTTTGTTAGGCTCCTCACTGGAACAG
>NC_136944.1:19415812-19433312 GCF_949987615.1 Pollachius pollachius | reverse complement strand
TTTAAACCGTGACACTCATCAAATGTTTTGTTTTTTCTCTCTCTGTTTCTATTGGTCCTGCTGCTGCTGCTTCTCCACCAATCACGGGCCTTCTCCCCACTTCAGGTAAGACCAATTATTAACCTACATATCCAAAAGTCACTTCTGTACCCCCCTACCCTGATCCTGCCTCATCCCCAAGGGTGGTCAGTTCCTGGAGGCATTGGATGTATATCGGGTATCTATGCATAAGGGGTACATACAATGTGATTCCTCTTCCAAATTTGTGATTTACATGCGGATACGTTTAAGGATCAAATCTTAAATATTATCATGTTTTAGATTAATCAAGTCCTTTGAAGGTAGAGTTTTATGGACGTCAGTGAATGACCTCAAAACAGGGAGTCACATGATTAGTTCTTCACCATAAACATTGGAGCCAGTATGGAACAAGGCCGCCCCTCCTCATTTAGGGAGGGAAGGAAGGAGGCATCACTCCTCCACTCTATCCTTTCTGTTCCTCCACCTCCACCTTTCAACACCTTCATCCCAACCACCATCTCTACCACCTCCATGACCACCACCACTTCTTCCCCCATCACCAGCACCACCATTACCAATCCTTTAAAAAAAAATAAAGAAATACCCACACTACCACCACCTCCACCGCCACCCAAACACCCCCACCCCCACACACCTCCCACCCCTCTACCTCCAGTCCCCTGCTCCTCACCCTAGTTCCCTCATCGGCCCTCGATCTCCCAGCAGGCCTAGCGTCTCTGTCCTGGCGGCCGTGCGAGCGTCGACGGCTCCAGATGGCTCGTGTTAAAGTGTCTGACAGATCTGGTTCCTCCTCTCAGTTCCTACTCCCGCCTTCCCTCCGTATTATTTTAAAGTTGATGCAAAGGGGGGGGGGGGGGGGGGGGGGGGGGGAAATTAGACCT
Source organism: Pollachius pollachius (assembly GCF_949987615.1). NCBI lineage: Eukaryota > Metazoa > Chordata > Actinopteri > Gadiformes > Gadidae > Pollachius > Pollachius pollachius. Next base: position 19,432,389 of record NC_136944.1, on the reverse strand, counting down.
TCCCTCTCCTACTCCTCCCTCCTTCCCTCCCTCTCCCCCTCCCCTCATCACCAAATGTATAAGAAGTAATTATTCTGTCAGGCGGGCGGCGGACATCTTGTTTGACAGGCCCCACCGGCTCACTGCTCTGAGCAACTTTTTATTTTGGAACAAATAAAAGATGGCGGTGGATGGGGGAGGAGGGAGGGACGGGGGGGGAGGGGCAGTGGGCGGGGGGGTGTATATAATGTAATATTGATTTAAATCACATCTGTTAGGGTGATTTCATCCACCCCCGCTCCCTCTGCTCCTCGTCTCCTTGATGGGAGGAGGAGGGGGAGAGGGCTGGGGGGGGAGAGATGGGGGAGGTGGGGCGCCGGCTGCCAAAAATAATTGCTTGTTTGCTGGTATTTTTTTGGAGGGGGAGAGAGAGACGGAGGAGAGAGAAAGAGAGAGAGAGAGAGAGATTGAGAGAAAGAGAGAGGGAGAGAGAGAGAGTCAGATTAGAGAGAGTGAGAGAAAGAGTATACCAACTTAAGTCCTTGATCATCATCTCAAGAGTTTTCATGCCTTAGCCCATGTGTGTGTGCGTGTGTTTTTAACTTTAATTGTTTAATTAGTCTTTCTCCTTCTCTCTTTTCTAACTCTGACTCTAACCTCCCCTCCCTCCCTCCCTCCCTCCCTCCCTTCCTCCCTCCTCCCTCTCTCCTCCTTCCTCTCCTCTCCCTCCTCCTCTCTACTCCTTCCTCTCCCCTCCCTCGCTCCCTGCCTCCCATCCTCCGTCCTCCTCTCTCCTCCTCCTTCCTCTCCCCTCCCTTGCTCCCTTTCTCCATCCTCCTCTCTCCTCCTCCCTCCTTCTGAAAACATTGGGTCTGTTTGGTTTCTGTCATCAGTGCATTTGTCATTTTTCATGAGTCTGTAGTACACAGACACACACACACACACACACACTGTGTGTGTGTTGGTGTGTGTGTAAAGGGAGAGAGAGAAGAGTGATTGGTGTGTGAGTTGCAAAACGTCTGTGTGCATATAGGCGATGGGACTCACACACACACACACACACACACACACACACACACACACAGTGGGGTTACTCGGTGCATCCCCAGAAGAATGACCTCACTCGAGACAGAATGAGAAGCAGACATGGGGAGAGAGAGGTAGAGAGAGAGAGGTGGAGAGAGCTGTAGAGAGAGGTAGACAGAGGTGGAGAGAAAGGGACAGACTATATGTGTGTGTGTGTGTGTGTGTGTGTGTGTGTGTGTGTGTGTGTGTGTGTGTGTGTGTGTGTGTGTGTATGTGTGTGTGTCTGTGTGTGTGTGTGTGTGCGTGTGTATTAAGCGCCAGTGGTCAGTTTGAGCATGCTGTTTGAAACATGAATAACAACACACATGTACTATATACCATGCTCTCATACTCAATATATTTATATATGTGCTGTTCATGTGTGTGTAGGTGCACGCTCACGTGCGCACTCCCTGTGTGGCCTGCTGGGAGGGGGAGGCACCAGGAAATGTGTGAGCCATGAAGGCATGTGTTTATCCTGGCAGGGCTGGGCAGCTCACTGCTGCTGGGGCCTTCTCTCTCTCTCTGGCTCTGGCCTTATGTCTCTCTCTCTTCGCTCTCTCTCTCTCGCTGGCTCTGGCTATGGCTCTATGTCTCTCTCTCCTTGCTTTCTTACTCTGGCTTTGGCTATTTGTCCCTCGCTCCTCGCTCTCTCTGTTTCTCTCTAACTCTGGCTATATGTCTCTCTCTCTCCTCGCTGTCTCTCTCTCTGTCTCTGACTCTGGCTATATGTCTCTCTCTCTCCTCGCTGTCGCTCTCTCTGTCTCTGACTCTGGCTCTTGCTCTCGGTCTCTCTCACCTCGCTTTCTTTCTCTCCTAGTTCTGACTCTATGTCTATGTCTCTCTCTCTCTCTCTCTCTCTCTCTAGCTATGGCTCTATGACTCTCTCTCTCCTCACTGTGGCTTTGTAATTATTTGAGAGATCATTTTATCCAAAGTGACTTACAGTGAACACAGAGCCAGGTTAATAAGGAGCAGGTCGGGATGAGATAGTACAGAGACAGGTTAAGACCCAGGTAGGGGTTAGAAATTACAGAGACAGCTCATTAAGAAGCAGGTAGGGGTTTGACAGTACAGAGACAGGTCATTAAGGAGCAGGTAGAGGTTAGACAGTACAGAGACAGGTCATTAAGAAGCAGGTAGGGGTTTGACATTACAGAGACAGCTCATTAAGAAGCAGGTCGGGGTTTGACAGTACAGAGACAGGTCATTAAGAAGCAGGTAGGGGTTTGACATTACAGAGACAGCTCATTAAGAAGCAGGTAGGGGTTTGACATTACAGAGACAGCTCATTAAGAAGCAGGTCGGGGTTTGACAGTACAGAGACATGTCATTGAGGAGCATATAGGGGTTAGACATTACAGAGCCATGCCATTGAAGAGCCGATAGGGGTAAGACAGTACAGAGACAGGTTATTAAGTAGCAGGTAGGGGTTAGACAGTAGAGAAACACTAATCTAAAATAAATACTAATGGATTAGATTAGCATCAGAAGGGAGAGTAAAAACATCCATTTGGCCATCATGATACTGTCTTGGATAATAACAACGGCACATTAAGATCATAAGCTCTTTCAAATTAAAAGCATGGAGATCTAAGCTTCTCCAAATTAAAAGCATGCCTCCGCCGGTCGGGAGGGGGGGGGGGGGGGCAGGGAACACAGAGGCAGTACAGGCGTAATGATAAATTAATAAAAATAATAATACAAATAGTAGTTTGAGCAGGACTGTAGGCGAGGAGAAGTTGGCTATGGTTCTCTGGAGGCCAGAGTCAACATCAGACTCTCTTCAAGGCAATAAAGTTTGGATTCAAAAATGCTTTTTGGACAATGAAAAAAAAAACTCCCGTTGCACCGTTGAAGGATTATGATGAGTTTTTGTCTTTGAGTTTGACGGTTTACTTAATGGTTTCCTGGTGTTTCCTCGCACTGTGTCCAACGCTTCCCATTCTTTCCTCTCAGAGAAATAGTTCAGAAGCTCATTCCTATCTATCACTCTATCCATCTATCCACCCGTCCGTCTGTCTGTCTGTCTGTCTGTCTGTCTGTCTGTCTGTCTGTCCATCTATACGTCTCTCATTTAATTTCCTCTCCCTTTCTCAAGAGCCATACTTAAAGTAAAAGAAATAAAATATACATTGCCGAAGCACTTTTAAAATGCAACCGTGTCATCACTTTGTCTGCCTTTTAAAATATGAAAAGTGAGATGAAACCGAGATTCTAAAGAAGTAAAAAGCAACAATATTATTAAAAGGTTTCTCTCTTTTCTCCCCCTCTGATATGATGATCAGTGGCTTAGCTGGGGGGGGGACTTAACGCTAGTTACCGCGGTTACAGCGAGCGCCTGGATCACGCTGATTCGACGGCTAACGCCTACACAACACAAACAAGTTAATCCCCCTGAACACACACACATACATACGTCACATAAACACACTCTCTCACTCGCACACACACACACACACACACACACACACACGCACACACACACACACACATAAACACACACACACACACACACATACATACGTCACATAAACACTTTCTTTCACTCACACACACTCACACACACACACACACACACACACACACACACACATAAACACACACACACACCCACACACACACACACACACACACACACACATACATACATCACATAAACACATTCTCTCACTCACACACACACACACACATATGCACAGGAACACACACCCACTTGCACCCTCACATGCATGTGCACACACATATTCAACAACCTGAGAGAGAGAGGGAGAGAGAGAGAGAGAGAGAGACGGAGGGAGAGAGAGACAGTCAGCCAGAAAGACATAGAGCGAGAGATATAGAGACAGAGGTTGCGATTACCGAGCGAGATTAGAAGACGATTTTGTTGATTCTGATTTGTCCAGGATCCGTGCTGTGCTATCCCATAATATTGCATTCCAAATATGGTTTGTTTTTGTGGCACACACACACACAATATAGATAAGCTAGCTCAGAAGATAAGCTACCTCATCGCTTCCTGAAGTAGCTGATGATCACGCTACATTAGGCTGAGCTGGCTGATCGCACCATGCTAGGCTGAGCTAGCTGATCGCGCCATGCTAGGGCTAAGCTAGCTGATCACGCCATGCTAGGTCATGCCAGCTGATTATTATTTGTTGATCCATAAATCCACAGGTCTCCAATGGACTCATTCTCATTCTCTGGGGCTTATATATTTGACCAAAGGTTTAACAAAGGTGTTTGTTCTGGTCATCCCACGACCCACTCGCTCACCTGCTGTGACCCAGAGTTCAGAACGGTACGAGAGCTTGTGGTTTTACTGGGGAGGACCGTGTTCAAACATATCTGTGGTTGAGGCAGAGCACCTGATATCTGATCGTTGATTGGCTCCTCGTCCCGTTGGCTTCTTAGCAGCGTTCTGATTGGAGTAATTACAGTTCCTCCCTATCTCTCTCTCTCTCTCTCTCTCTCTCTCTCTCTCTCTCTCTCTCTCTCTCTCTCTCTCTCTCTCTCTCTCCCTCCCTCTCTCTCTCTCTCTCTCTGAAGGACTAAGGCTTGCTCGGCCTCCCAGCTCGCTCTCCCTCTGCGGTTTATCTCCCACGCGGGGGAGTAAACGAAGGTGACGGGGGTTGACAGAAAACAGGGATGAGGAAAAGGTGAACGGAGGTTGGGAAGAAAACAAGAGGGAGGGAGAAATGGAAGAGGTGAAGGAGATGGAGGCGGGGCAGAAGGAGTGAGAGAAGGAGGAGGAGAAATAGGTGGAGGAGGAGGAGGAGGAGGAGGAGGACGGGGAAGTGTAGGGGATGGATGTGGAGGAGTTGGAGGTGGTGGAGGAGGAGAAGGAGGGAGCTGAGGTTAGATTAAATGGAAAGAGATTTAACGTCTCCGATCACACCAATTAAAGGAGTAGTCAAGAGCCAGGGCCTTTCTGCAGAAGGCATTACGTTCCTCGCTCCTCTCTCTCCTTCCTCCTTCTCTTCTCTCCCCTTCCTCTCTCTGGTGCTCTCAACGTCCAAACGGTTTTCATTCTTTTATTCTTTTCATTTCCAGTTTTTTCTTACGATCCCAGCGGGTTCACTCTGGGTGAGGTATTTCCTCCTCTAAGTTTTCCCCCATACGGTCTCTCTCTCTCCCTCTCTCTCTCTCTCTCTCTCTCTCTCTCTCTCTCTCTCTCTCTCTCTCTCTCTCTTCTCTCTCTCTCTCTCTCTCTCTCTCTCTCTCAACGGGGGCCCCCCGGTCCCAGCACAGGGGGCCAGTCCAACGGTCCTTGCTCGATCCCCAATGTCCGCGGGCATTACCTGTTGGCCTCCTTCACCAAGATGGCCCCTCACCTGTACATTACGACACGATGCTGATGAATGACTGGATTAAATATGTTTTTATTTCGAGACCTGTGTTGTGCCGAGGTCGTAGCGAACACAGATTATACGGTTCTATGGGAAAGTTTGAGAACAAGGCAGAACCGGTTGCGGTGCCGTCTTGAGAACAGATCCCAGCGAGTGAATCCCCCGCAGGCCTGTGATGATGAAACTCAGGGGTTCTCCGAAGACAGGTGAAAAAAAAAATCAAGGAAATTATTTAAACCTTCCTTGGAAAACAGCCGTGAGCCTTCTCTCTCTCTCTCCTCTCCCCAGAGGTCGGAGCGCTTCGCCCATAAAACTCATCCCATGTGAGAGTCTTCACTCGGTGTGATCGCACGTCGAAAAAATACACACCGTGTCCACTGTGGACGGAACACAGCCGTCCTTCGTAACGGACAAATCCCTGAACCCTTTTCCGATCATTAAGTCGTATTTTTTATCGGTTTAACATTGCTCGTTTGAATGTCGTCCAACTGCCCGTCGTTCTGAGAGACCGTGATCTCCTGGACTTTGACCTCTGGGGTGTGTAATGGCTCATGCAGATGTCACGCTCAGGTCTCGCTTTGGACAATGAAGAACCTCCCCCCCACTATCTCTGCAGCCATTGGCAAAAACGTTCTGCATTGGAACTCTCAGGGACCAATAGGAAGCCAATGTGGGATGCTGTCCCAGCTGGGGCGGTTGGTCTGCCACATATAGCCCTTCTCTACTCTTATGTCCCCCACACCAGTAGGACCTGTAGTAGGAAGATGAGATGGTCCTCACCGATGGTTCCCAAACATTAGTGACCCCTAGCTAGACAACCAACCAAGGAGCTGGTCCCAGGGTCCCTACGTCCTATGGGCTGCACAGACGGGCCAGCATATACAGTGTGATGCATTCAATGGGCTTTTATTCCAGTTCTGAAGTGAGCTGATAAGGAAACCTGTTAGCCACTAGCTACTCACCTCACGGCCGTCAGCAGGTGGTTATAATATCAATAAATAGGCTAAGGAGATAGATTTAATGTAAATATTGAGAAAGTCTCACTGTTTGCACCATTAATGAAATCAGGCCATGGTGTTTTTCTTTGCTGCTTTTTTACCCTTTTCTCTCAGATTCTCTCCTCTCTCTCTCTCTCTCTCTCTCTCTCTCTCTCTCCCCTCTCTTGTGCTATCTCTCTCCTCTCACTCTTGCTATCTCTCTCCTCTCTCTCTAGATATCTCTTTCCTCTCCCTCTCTCTCTCTCTCTCTCTCTCTCTCTCTCTCTCTCTCTCGCTCTCTCTCTCTCTCTCTCCCTCTGTCTTCATAGTGTTCTTGTGTAGGCGGCGCTAGCAGCCCACATATATGTTTCCCCCCGTGTGTTTCGTTTGGGCGACAGAATTTGATACCGAAGCGAAAATATACAGCAAGATTGTTCTCATCAGGGATAAACGGGGAGGACGGGGAGGAGGAGAGGAGCCAAGGAGAGGAGGAAGGAGGAAGGAGGGATGGCTATACTTAGGGTGATCCTCTCCGTTGGATAAGTGAAATCACATGTTAGAAAAGGAAAGGAAGGAGAGTAAGGGGAGAGCTCTCACTAGAGGATAAAATCCACTCTAGGAATTTTAACGAAGGTTCGTTGATAAAGAAATATTTTTAATATGGTAACATAGAACTTCAAACAGTCAAATTCAAACAGCATTGAAACATAGTCGATGTAGGATTGCCCTGACTTAGCAATTCTTACAGTACCGTATGTTTGCCCTACGACGTTCAATAAAACATAAACACACACATACACACACATACACACACACACACACACACACACACACGTATCCCCCCAACTGTGTGTCACGCTGGCCTCGATTGGCCGGCAGCCAGCAGCATAAGACACCGAGAGGTGAGATGTCTGGTGAGATTTATCCATCATTCCATCACTCCCTCTCTCCTCCTATCTCCTCCTATCTCCCTCCTCCTTCCTGTCATTCCTTCTTTACTCCCTTAACGCCTCATCCCTCTCCTATCCTCTCGCTCTCCTTCTTCTCTCCTCCCTCCTCTCCTTTCTCCTGTACTTCTTCTCCTCCTCATCCCGCTCTCCTCCTATCCTCTCACTGTCCTCCTTCTCTCCTTCCTCCTCTGCTCCCTCTCCTCCTCATCCCTCTCTCCTCCTTTCCTCTCTCTCCTCTGTTATCTCCTTCCTCCTCTACTCCCTCTCCACCCATCCCTCCACCCTCCTCCTCCGCCCCCCCTCCCCAAATTCTCCTCCTCTCCCCAACATGTCCGCCAGCCGGTCTTGTTAATCTAGGTATAATCCTTGGCTCCCTGGTGCAGCTGCTAATGCAGCCTGATTTCATTACGGAGTCTAATGGGCTTGTTTCACTGACTTACTGCCGAGGCCTCCAGTCCTCAAAAGTACACGTCCCCACAAAGCCACTAATACGCGGGTGTGTGTTTCTGGTGTTTAGCGTGGATGTGTAATGTTTGTTCTTCACGTGTAACGACACACAACCGAGCATGCCTTTAAACAAACACGCCGTGCACACATGTAGACATTCACCACTGTACCTTCATGGGAGGAATGAACTTCCTTGACCCACGAGCAAACACAGCGGGAATGAAAATTTGACTCTTTTGGTTTGTTTGTGTGTGTGTGTGTGTGTGTATGTGTGTTGTGTGTTTGTGTAGTCAGAGGGGTTTGGACTGTGAGGTCTGCATCACAGACCTGTCAGACCTGGATCACAGACCTGATGACAACATTGATGTGGATAGAAATGGAGAAATAAAAGGAGAAAGAAATAGGAAGGAAATTACTCTTACTTTCTTTCCTTTACCTTCATTTACTCTTCGCCCTTTTCTCTTCTCCCCTCTCTCCTTTCCTCTCCTCTCCTCAATTCTCCTTTCCTCTCTTCCCTCTCGCTCTCTCTTTTCTTCCTTCCATTCCTCTCTCCATTCCTCTTTCCTCTCACTCCTCTCAACTATTTCCTTCACTCTGCTTCTTCTGTAATCTTTCTGCTGTAATCTCACTAGTAGAGGGAGGAGGTGGGGGGGACTTTACCTGACATAACCCTGGAGTATACCAGGCCAATGGAGCCTCTGAGCTTGGGTCCTAGGGACCTCTGAGCTGGGGCCTTAGGCACCTCTGAGCTGGGGCACTGGGCACCTCTGAGCCGGGGCCCAAACCGGCCTCTGACTGGGGCCCAACGTGGGCTCTAAACTGGGGCCCTGGGGGGCCTCCGAACTAGGGCCCAACAGGGCCTCTTTGAAAGGTTTGAAAATCATCTGAGATCCCAGAGGGCCAATGAGAGGCGGGGCAGGGAACACGCCCATGGTTATTTATTCTGAACCACTTCATACGAAATACATTTTTAAAACAACTGTATATCCTTTATATCAGATGATATACTGCCGTCTCATTTGTTCTGGCTCTTTGGATTTCACACACACACACACACACACACACACGCACACACACACACACACACACACACACACACACACACACACACACACACACACAAATGCGACTCCATGGAGAACATACAAAGGTGAAACTATTCCTTAACTTTTATTGGCCATATATTTTAATGTTTAATGGGCTCAATAAAACTTCACTGTACTTTTTTACTTAAAATTGTATGTAACACACACACAAATACAGACACACACACACACACACACACACATAGACACATAGACAGCTGAGTTCAGCTGAGGCAACAGTTCGATATGTGTGTATATGTGCATACAGACATGAGCAGGCATATCTTTGCAAGTGTGAATGTGTATTTGTCTTTGTGTCTGTGTGTGTGTGTGTGTGTGTGTGTGTGTGTGTGTGTGTGTCTCACTTAAGCCATTTTTTCATCTTTCATATTTAATGCGGATGACTTCCTGCTGAGCGGCTCTGGAGGTAGGGTTCAGGGCGCTAGTGGGTGGGGTTTGGGAGAGAACCCCGGGTTGCCACGCCAACCTAAGCCCGATTTATCCCTCCTCTGGGCTGTCCAACAGAACCCGGTCGTAAATCAGAAATAATGAAGAGAGAGTGGGAGAGAGGGGGAGAGGGAGAGGGAGAGAGGGGGAGACAGGGTAGTGGGGTGTTTGTGTAGGGGTGGGTGTTTGTGAATGTGTGTGTGTGTGTGTTTGTGTGTGTGTGTGTGTGTGTGTGTGTGTGTGTGTCTGTTTGTCTGTGTGTCTGTGTGTGTGCGTGGTGCAGCTGTCCTCTGACACCGGATGAAACGCTAGGTCGTGTGAGGTCACGGTTTGTGTAAGGACGCATGTTACGTCCCCCTGGGTAATCTGTAAGGTCACAGGGGGTCATGGGAGGCCATGGCTTGTGTTAGGTCACGGGGGGTCATGGGCGCTCAGGTGTGGAGTGTCCCGGTCTACAGTCTAATGCTTACGGTGCACGTGAGGAGGGGATGATCAGAGGACGAAGGAGATGACTCGATTAGAGATTAGAGAAAGGAGTGTTCTTCGTGACTTTATCGGGCAAGGCCTGCCAAACCAATCAGGTCGCAGTAAGTGAGGCCCCAGACGAAGTTGTCATGTGCTGTTGTAGTAGAGTGTATACTCAACAGGTATAGACTTTGTAAAAGCACTTTCACATTTTAGACTTTTATTCAATGAGAACAGGTAGGGGTTAGACAGTACCGAGAGAGGTCATTAGGGAGCAGGTAGGTGCAAGACAAGACAGTACAGATACAGGTCCTTAAGGAGCTGGTAGGGGTTAGATAGTATACAGATACAGAGACAGGTCATCAAGGAGGAAGTAGGGGTCAAACAGTACAGAGACATGTCATAAAGGAGCAAATAGGGGTTAGGGGTCAGCTTGCTCGAGGATGGCTACAGCAAGACAGCAGGGAGACACCTTGACCACTAAACCCAGGAAGAATCCGGACTGCAGAACCTTCTGGTCAAGTTCATGTTGATGTCTCTCGCCCACTGAGTGGGTTTGGGTCTGTGACGGTTCTGCGTTGTGAGGGATATTCCCACACTGCTCCGCCAATCAGAGCATCTCTCTGTGGTTTATTCCTCGTGTAATCGTTTCTCCGTACCACGCCGACCGCCATCTTGGATCTGGTTTTACTGTCCACACTGAGCTTCAGCACGGTTTTATGACCTCCACAGCTGCAGAGTGAAGTACGGCCGAGAGAGCTTCGCTGAGAGACGAGGAGGGGAGGAGAGAGAGAGAGAGTTTGGAATCTACTCATGAAATGAAGACCACATTTCCACTCTCACTTGTGCCTTTTTTTATGAAACTCTCTCTCCCCATCTCCCCACTCAGATTTCTATCTTTCTCTCTCCCTCTCCCTCCTTCCCCTCTCTCTCTCTCTCTCTCTCTCTATCTTTTTCTCTCTAACTCTCACTCTCACTCTCACTCTCTCTCTCTCTCTGGTTTTTTTTCTCTCTGAGGTCATTTCCGGACTTTCCTATACCTCCATTCCTTTAATGAATGTGTGAGTGTGTGAGTGTACTTGTGGGTCCCTGTCTCTAGCTAGCATTAGCGTAGCTTTTCGTTTTTCAGTTTGATCTGTCCGCGGGTGGTTTGCCTCTGGCATTGATTAGCTTTAGCTTATCTCTCTACTTTCTCTCCCTTTACTCCGTACTCTCTCGCTCCCCTCCCCCCCTCCCCTGCCCACCCCCGTCAGAGGAGAGTTTGGTATCTTCCGTCGTTTCGGTTGGTCTAAGCGCTGCGCTGAGCAAACTTTGCAGATGTTTTCATTTGAGATGGCGACATCTTGAAGTGATCTGATTCCCCTGTGTTATGGCTGCAGCCCCCCCCGCCTTCCCCACACTTCAACCTACTCCCCCCTACACCCTCGCCGCCCCCTACTCCCCAACCTCCCATAAATAGGGTCAGACCAGGCCCGGTTGTATCTCGTCTTATCTCATCTTAGTCGGACATGCCGGTGCACTTATCTCATCCACAGCATGTCCCGGATCTTTAATCCGATGTTATCGAACGCCATTTTATCTCAACTTATTTGACCTTATCTTATCTTAACATGTGTAGACACTTAACTTAATTCTGCGGTCCAAGTTAGTGTGCCGCTTGGATGTGTTTACACAGCGCCTGCTGTGGTGTGAGCTAATGCTAGCCAGATACGCCGCAGTAAAATAAACACCCCGCCACCTTCCTGCTAGCTAGCATGACTCTGTGCTCCCATCCCTAGTCCCTGCCTTACCCTAGTACCCACATTACCCTAGTCCCTACATTACCCTAGTCCCTGCCTTACCCTAGTACCCACATTAGCCTAGTCCCTACATTACCCCAGACCCTACATAACCCTGGTCTCCACCTTTCACAAGTCCAAATACTATCCTGGCTCCCATACTATTCTGGATGTGGTGCAACGCCACCTCTGGGGAAATAATCGTACTAGTTAATAGATTCTGATTGGCTTGAACCAGTTTCAAGTGATGCACTTTTTCTTCTTGCATCTGGAACACATTTGAACCAATCAGAAACGGAAATTGCAATAAGCTGTTGTTAGCCAGAGGGGGTGCTGTTTCCACTGTTTGGTTTGAGCATGCGGTTCCTCTTTAAAGCTTGCTATTTGCAGAGCGAATACCAGAGTAGTCAGTTGGCGGTCCAAACCGGACAAAGATGAGATCCGTCCAGCTCAGATGTCGGTCAGGTTTTATTTTCAGACTGTTCTGCTGTTTGTTTGATCCTGTATTCCATACCAGATGGGCCAGGATTACTGTGATCAGGCAGGGCCAGGTTCCTGCATCTCAGGAACTCTGGACTTATTTTCGATTGTTTGCCTTTGTTTCCTAAGCTCTTTGTGCTGTAGTGGTGTTCTGTGGGTCAGACTCTGGTCCCCAGCTGTTGTTCTGGTCTGAACCGAGGAGCCACAGACATGAGGATGCTACTCTATTGGACCATTCAGTCTATAACATACAGAGCGTGTGTGTGTGTCAGTCTGTGTGTGTGTGTGTGTGTGTATGTGTGTGTGTGTGTGTGTGTGTGTGTGTGTGTGTGTGTGTGTGTGTGTTTGTGTGTGTGTGTGTGTGTGTGTGTGTGTGTGTGTGTGTGTGTGTGTGTGTGTGTGTGTGTGTGTGTGCGTGTGCGTGCAATGCTCTGTGTACTGGGGCTGGTCCATCATCAGAATATAAGGAGGAGTGAGAGGGAATATGAGGAGGAGTGACGAGGAGTGAAAGGGACTATGAGGAGGAGTAAGAAGGACTATGAGGAGGAGTGAGAGGGACGTTTGAGGAGGAGTGAGATAGACTATAAGGAGAAGTGAGAGTGATCCATGGGCGAGTTGAGTAGGCTCAGGTTTCTCTAGCTCCGGAGCGTAGCTACGCCCGGGCATCCCGGGCACGGAGCCCATAACATCCGACCAGAACCTGGTTGTTATTGTTCTGAGGTTCGGGACATTATTCAGATTCTGACATTAAAATGACTCCCTAATTATGCCTTCATTCTGCGCCCCGAACCTTCCCTCCTGCTCCTGAAGCCTCTCGTTGTCAGGACGCTTAAGATGTGGTTCCACTATTTAGTTCTCACATTTCCCCAATAAAACACAGTCCACGTTTAAAACCTCATGGACTAGAGAATCGGCAAACCACAAGCATATTGTAGAGACTGCTGGAACACGGCCCGGTCCTTACACACGTTAGATTCCCAGAAAGTTGCATCGAGTCACAGAAAGCAGACATTAATTTGACACACTCCAAACGTGCGCATCGCAGTGTGATGCACGTTTCCACGGCTCTACTCTAAACTGTTTCTAATGGAAAGGTTTTCTTTACTCTAAGCTTATCTCTAGTGAGAGAAAGAGAGAGAGAGAGAGAGAGATAGAGGAGAAAGAAATATGGAGAGTGAGAGGAGAAATAAGGATAGAGATGGAGAGAGTGGAAGAGGAGCATGAATCCGTTTGGCAGCAGCTCAAAAATATCTTGCCATTCACACAAGGCCCCTGGGGTTCCCGAGGGCCTAAGTAGAAGTTTATGAAAAACAGAAAGATAGAGAGAGTGAGAGAGAGAGAGAGAGAGAGGGGGGGAACAGTGACACATGAGAGGGAAAGTGGATTGGTGGAAGATGGAGAGATTGAAGGAGAGTGAAGAAGAGGGGAGTGGGAGTGAAGGCAGAAGGAATGAGGAGAGAGAAGGAGGGAGAGATGAGGGAGAGAGGAGGCAGAGTGAGCAGAGATTAACGTGGTGATGACCTGAGAAGACAGAGAGCTGAACGTATTTTTGCTTACGTTTGTGTGTACATTTCAGGAACACAATCAGAGCTATACACAACTATACAATAACTGCAGTATAACTAGCATAATCTAGCATAACTATGCATACCTATAGCACGGCCATAGCTCAACAGTATGATAATAACAGCTAATTATTAACAATAGTTTAACTCTAACATAACTAGCATATTTATAACACAGCAATAAGTTCACTGTTGCATGCCTAGCATGCCTCATGCATAACTAGCATAGCTTTAGCATTACTAACAGAGAGAGGCAGTCTGTCTGTTTGTTTCTCTCCTTCTCTCTCTCTCTCTCCCTCTCTACCCCCTGAGCCTGCCGTTGGTGGGCGAGGGAGGGAACTCCGGCTGGGGAGCTTATGAGACCACGGTCGGGATGGTTAGCTTAGCGGTTAGCTTAGCGATGCTTAGCAGTTAGCTTAGCGATGATTATGTTTTTACGCACGCGGCGACCAGCGCTAAGTGGATTGGAGCGGAGATGTAATCGCTCTGCTGACCGGGGCGATCGAGAGGCTTTCAACTGAGGTTAATAAGTTAATAGATGGTGATAGAGAGAGAGAAAGAGAGAGAGCGAGAGAGAGATGAGAGAGAGAGAGAGAGAGAGAGAGAGAGAGAGAGAGAGAGAGAGAGAGAGAGAGAGATTAAGAGAGAAAGAGAGAGAGAGAGAGAGAGAGGGAAAGAGATAAAGAGAGAGAGACAGATGGAGAGAGATAGATAAAGAGAGGGAGAGGGAGAGAGAGATAAAGAGAGGGACAGATGGAGAGAGATAAATAAAGAGAGAGGGAGAGGGGTAGAGTGAGTTAAAGAGAAAGAGAGGGTGAGAGAGAGAGGGGGGAGAGAGTGATGGAGAGAGAGAGAGACAGATGGAAAAAGAGAGAGAGAGAGCTGTCGTCTAGTTCATCCTGGCTAATCCCGTGTATCAGAGGAGGTATACGGCTGGTAATTTACTTCACTAGCTTATGTTGTCCGTCTAAATGAGTTTGGAGATGAACCGCATGCATACAAACACACACACACACGCACACACAAACACACGCACACTACTCCACCACTCTACTGCACTATGTGCTGATCTTACAGTGCCCATGGATTACAGCACAGACCACACTAGCGTATACATATACTGATACTTACTGAAATATACTGTTACACAATATACTGATTAAATGAATTCTAGCTGTTCCCATAGGGCCTGGACAAACTCCTGGGACTCCATTTAATTGTCACCCCAGCATCCCTGGTCGGCTTCTGGCGTTGTGGAGGAGACGGCAGGGCACAGAGAATGCCCTGCTAGAGAAACAGAAACATGATAGATATACTACATATTGTAACACACAAAGACTGAAAATATATTCATCCTATTACAAAGTTCGCTCAACCCACACACAAGTGTGTAAAACAGCCCACAGAATGTGTTTGGACCACAGAATAGGACTAATTTAACCTAATGGGATTCACTTGTTTTTTGCAAAACAGACGGTCCACAAAATGAATGCATAATTTATTAACCATGCGGATCAACAGATATGTAGTAGCAAACCTGTAGGAGCATTAGAGTAAGTTCCTGATCGTGAGATAAGAGATTTTCTATGATAGACTGGTTTCTGCATTAATATCAGAGTCAAAACAGAACCACACAACATCCATTCATACACATTTAAAATAGCTTAAATGAATAATATGGATCTTCCACCACTGGGAAGCACTGACGTCCACACTGACACAGGACCTATTTGGGCACGTGGAGTGCACGTGGAGTGCACATGGAGTGCACGTGGAGTGCAAATGGAGTGCACGTGGGCAGACAGCCGACCTCGCTGGGTTCGTCCGAGGACACGGCTCACACACAGCTGCAGGTCAAAGGTCGCGTTCTGCCTCTTGCCCTCCTTTGGCTGACTTCTTTTTTTTTTTTACCAATGTTGCCTTCTGCCGTCTGTCTGGCCGTCTGCATTTCAGTCTGCCTTTCTGTCTGTCTTTCTCATTCTGTTTGTCTGTCGGCTCTCTGCCTCTCTGTCTGTCTTTCTCTCTCGTTGTCCATCTGCCTGTCCCTGTCTGTCTGTCTGTCTGTCTGTCTGTCTGTCTGTCTGTCTGTCTGTCTGTCTGTATGTATGTTTATCAGTCCTTCTGTTTATCTCTCTGTCTATCTCTCTTTCTGTCTGTCTGTCTCTGTCGGCCTTGTCTATCCCTCTGTCCCTCTGTCCATCTGTCTGTCTGGTTCAGGTGTCTCAGTCAGTGTGTGAGGAGCAGCTGGCCGTGTGATGTAGAATAAACAGCGTGTCATGTGTCCGGTCCTCCCCGCTTGAGTGCGACCTCATCGGACACAAAGCCTTGCATTGTAGTATTTTTAGCACAAATTACAGGACATTCTTTTCCAAGCTGCGTTTTTCCGACGCATTCTGGGAATTTTTGAGGGGAACTCTATAGTTCAGAATGAGTCAGAATGGAGACGGCCTATTTTTGGGACGCACCTATACGCCCGCACACTTCAGACCCGTCCACCATTGTCCCCCCCCGGGGAAGAGCGTGGTGTAACGCCACTCTCTAATTCATTAAGCTAATGAGCGTTTATGCCGAGCTCATGTTATTTTTACTGGCGCGCTTTATGAGTTTGTGTGAAACTTAACGGCCTCCATAAAACACATCGTCGCCACCCACATCGATTTTTAGGACTGTTTATTTGCATCGTTTGCGAAAAAATAAATACTTTTAGCACCTCTGAATGCAGCTGGATGAACCCCTGGCCAACAGCGTGAAACAGCTTCTCCCGGTATGATGATGGATGGATATAAAGTCAAATAAAGGCTGGTTCACAGATGAACGCCATCTGAATGGGGCCGCATGAGGTGGTGTTTAAACTAGTTGGGTAGCTTTGCTCGAGGCGTTATTCGGTTATTCAAATGTAAGGATCCACCTTGTTTAACCTTAAACATGCAGGTGCTGGTGAAGGGAACGTTTTAATCTCTTAAGATAAGCAGATCAACGCTGTGATACGC
>NC_136944.1:19283312-19408312 GCF_949987615.1 Pollachius pollachius | reverse complement strand
TGGGTTTCAGTGCAGCACCACCTGGCTACGGTCCAGGAGAGGAAGATTAAACATGAGAGTGAAGGAGTGCAGTTCTCCTACCACGGTTAGAGCAACAAACTGTCGACTGTCTGCTGTTACTGCTGTCTGCTCCTCCTCCTCCTCTCTCCTCCCTCCCTCCCTCAGCCTCTCATCTCTCCTCCTTCCCTCTCTCCTCTCTCCTCCGTCCGTCTCTCCTTCCCTCCTTTCTCCTTCCCTATCTTCACCCGTCTCGGTTGTTGTGTAGCTTGGGTATGTGTAGCAGTGTGTAGGTGTTGGGTTGTGTAGCGGTGGGTTGTGTTGGGTTGTGGTGTGTAGGGTTGTGTAGCTTTGAGTTGGGCTGTGTGGTGGATAAGTGTATTGTGTACTAGTGCATAGCTATGTGTGTTGGGTTGTTTAGATGTGTGTTGCGTTTTGGGTCATGTTGGGTTGTGTAAGGGTTAGTTGGGTTATGTAGATGTGTGTTGGGATGTGTAATTGTGTGTTGGGTTTTGTAGCTGTGTGTTGCATTGGGACGCAGTGTGTTGGGTTTGGTTGTGTGTCTTCTATTGTTGTGTTGCTAAATATCCACTATATGCTTCCCTGGTGGAATCCAACACATCTGGATTTGTGTGTTTGTGTGTGCTCTTCATAATAATCCTCATATTGACTTGCGTAAGGAACTTTAATGGACTTCCTGCCCGGCCGCAAGCTGTTTCCTGTGGGGCCACAGATTCGTCAGTTTAAAATCTGCAGCTTTACATTCTAAAGTCAATCTGAAATGTCCGCAGGCGTTTACATCATCAGGACAATCGCACGCACACACGCACACAGACACACACACACACACACACACATACACACACACACACACACACACACACACACACACACACACACACACACACACACAACCAGGTACCTGAGTGTGTCTATGCTATTTCTGTTGGTATTTCTGTCCGTTCCTGACTTGTTGCTTCCTAATGGATAAATGAGTTCTGTGTTCTCAGCCAGTGTATGACCAGATACCTCGGTACGGTACAACAGACCAGGGGACACCAGCAAGACTAAACGCGCGCGTGTGTGTTTGTGTGTGTGTGTGTGTGTGGGTGTGTATAATGTAGGCCTGCTTATGTACAACACATTTGGTTCCATTCAGAGCTGACCAGATGGTCCCTGAGGGATGCGGTTGCGTGTGCTAGGAGCTCCTGGAGCTCGCGGCTACGGCTAACGATCTGTGTGTGAGTGTGAGGAAAAGAGACAACGTGATGAGGGTTCCTTGGAGACCCTGGGGTACTCCCCAACTCCCCCCCTCACCCCTCCCCCTAACCTGCCCTCACCTCCCCTCAACTCCCCTCCCCGCTAGAATTAATGGGCTTTTGAATCCTACCTCTAGACTTACTGGTCTTATGAATCCAACCTCTAGACTTACTGGTCCTATGAAACCTACCTCTAGGCTTACTGGTCCTATCTCTAGTCTTACTGGTCCTATGAAACCTACCTCTAGACTTACTGGTCCTATCTCTAGTCTTACTGGTCCTATCAATCGTACCTCTAGACGTACTGGTCCTATCAATCCTACTTCTTGACTTACTGGTCCTATCAAGTCTACCGCTAGACTTACTGGTCCTATGAATCCTAATTCTAGATTTACCGGTCCTATGAATCCTACCTCTAGACTTACTGGTCCTATGAATCCTTCCTTTAGACTTACTGGTCCTGTGAATCCTTCCTTTAGACTTACTGGTCCTGTGAATCCTTCCTTTAGACTTACTGGTCCTGTGAATCCTTCCTTTAGACTTACTGGTCCTGTGAATCCTACCTCTAGACTTACTGTTCCTGTGAATCCTTCCTTTAGACTTACTGGTCCTATGAATCCTTCCTTTAGACTTACTGGTCCTGTGAATCCTTCCTTTAGACTTACTGGTCCTATGAATCCTTCCTTTAGACTTACTGGTCCTGTGAATCCTTCCTTTAGACTTACTAGTCCTATGAATCTTTCCTTTAGACTTACTGGTCCTGTGAATCCTATCTCTAGTCTTACTGGTCCTGTGAATCCTTCCTTTAGACTTACTGGTCCTGTGAATCCTTCCTCTAGACTTACTGGTCCTATGAAACCTACCTCTAGGCTTACTGGTCCTATCTCTAGTCTTACTGGTCCTATGAAACCTACCTCTAGACTTACTGGTCCTATCTCTAGTCTTACTGGTCCTATCAATCGTACCTCTAGACGTACTGGTCCTATCAATCCTACTTCTTGACTTACTGGTCCTATCAAGTCTACCGCTAGACTTACTGGTCCTATGAATCCTAATTCTAGATTTACCGGTCCTATGAATCCTACCTCTAGACTTACTGGTCCTATGAATCCTTCCTTTAGACTTACTTGTCCTATGAATCCTTCCTTTAGACTTACTGGTCCTATGAATCCTTCCTTTAGACTTACTGGTCCTGTGAATCCTTCCTTTAGACTTACTGGTCCTGTAAATCCTACCTCTAGACTTACTGGTCCTGTGAATCCTTCCTTTAGACTTACTGGTCCTATGAATCCTTCCTTTAGACTTACTGGTCCTGTGAATCCTTCCTTTAGACTTACTGGTCCTATGAATCCTTCCTTTAGACTTACTGGTCCTGTGAATCCTTCCTTTAGACTTACTGGTCCTGTGAATCCTATCTCTAGTCTTACTGGTCCTGTGAATCCTTCCTTTAGACTTACTGGTCCTGTGAATCCTTCCTTTAGACTTACTGGTCCTATGAATCTTTCCTTTAGACTTACTGGTCCTGTGAATCCTACCTCTAGACTTACAGTTGCCTACGCATACCCAACCGCCCCTCTTTCGTCGATAGCGCCCCAGGGCATTATGGGAGAGAAAAACAGCTTCCTAAATACATTTTTAGAAAGCGAGCCAGTTTTTAAATTCATATGCCGCACTTGTAAAATCTATTTCCACATAACTCCGGGCCAAGCTGAAGCAGCCTCATCGCCTTTATGGTGCTCTTTATTTGAGCCCCGTTTGGTTTATATGTGTGAGGGTAACGCCGTTTGGTTGTTTTATATGCCGTATTTTCTCAGCTAGTTGTGGAGTTCTACAGCTGGATGTGGAAACCAAACGTGGGGAAGCCAGCGCCTCGACCCTGAGGAGCACCGTAGAGCCCCCCCGACATGCCCACCCTCCTTCCTGTCGTTCCTCCTCTCCTTCTCTATTCATTCTCTCTCTATATTCCCTTCATCTCGATTCCTTTTCTCTCTCTCTCTATTCATTCTCTCTCTATATTCCCTTCCTCTCTATTCCTTTACTCTCTCTCTATTCCTTCTCTCTCTCTCTCTCTCTCTCTCTCTCTCTCTATTCCCTCTCTCTCTCTCTCTCTCTCTCTATTCATTCACTCTCTATATTCCTTCCTCTCTATTCCTTCACTGTCTCTATATTCCTTCTCTCTCTGTATACTTCTCTCTCTCTCCACTCCTCTCTCTCTGTATATATACTTCTCTCTCTCCACTCCTCTCTCTCTGTATATATACTTCTCTCTCTCCACTCCTCTCTCTCTGTATATATACTTCTCTCTCTCTTCCTACTCTCTCTTGGAGCGGCGGTGGTGCCGAGTGGTGGTTTACAGCAGCAGCGATGGAGCAGCCGCAGTAGTTAAACTGTGCCTTTGGGTGACCGTATATCAAAATAAAAGCCCTGGGGCTGTGTGTGGGAGAGCTGTCTCACAGGAGACTCTGAGATCTGTCGTGTTTCTGGTCCACTGGTGCGCCCGCTCTGTACTTAGCGTGTCTGTTTTTACCAACGCTGAGCTGAGCTCATGTAGCCTGACGTTTATAGCCCAGGGGGAGGCTTTAGTGTGTGTGTGTGTGTGTGTGTGCGCGTGTGTGTGCGTGTGTGTTTTTGTTTATGTATGTTGATGTATGTGTGCACAGTCATCTGGGCACTGTGTGTGTGTGTTTATGTACGTGTATACACGCATGCATGTGAGTTGTGTGTTCATGTATGTGTGTTCAAGTTTGGGTGTGTGTGCATATCTATTTGTGCGTCTGTTTTTTGTGTTTGTGTGTGTGTGTGTGTGTGTGTGTTTGTGTGTGTGTGTGTGGCCTCATACGGACATCTCCCCATGCGTGGTCTAGTATTTCTGTACATAAATTCTCCCCCATTAAAAAAGAGCGGGTAACAAAACACCTGACATGAGGGTCACGCCAGCTCCCCTGGTGCGTTCTACAGGCTTGCTTGCCCCAGCCTCACCCCAGCCTTACCCTCTGCTTCATCCACAGCCTCACCCCCTGCCTCACCCATAACTCACCTTCTGCCTCACCCCCTAGCTCACATTCTGCCTCACCCCCTGCCTAACTTCCTGCCTCACCCCCTAGCTCACCTTCTGCCTCACCCCCTTCCTAACTTCCTGCCTCACCCCTGCCTAACTTCCTGCCTCACCCACGCCTCATCCCACCTGACCCTTGTCTCACCTCCAGTCCCCCCCCCCCCCCCCCCTCCCCCTCTGCTTCACCCTCTGCCTCCCCCCTCTGCCTCACCCCCCCGCCTCACCCCCTGCCTCTTCTACACCTTCATAAACACACGGGCAGCTGTCGGTGGCGAGGTCGTCTCAGATCTCCTGAGCTCTAAATAGAGCCCTGACGTGCCACCGCTGCCCCTCACCGGTCCGGCTCAAAGCCCGACGCGGACTCTGGGAACATGCTGCTGCTGCTGGGATCCGCAGGAGTGTTCGTTTCCTCGAAGTTACTGGGTTACTCCTGGACGTGGATTCGGCCGTGTTGAGGGCTAGGCGGTTGCAACGACGGTGTGAAGGATGCTGCTGCGGCTGCTGCCTATGATCGGAGGGAAGGAGGCCAGCAGTACTGGCGCCGTGCCCAACTCCCCCCTTGCCCTACTCCCCCCTCACACTGTGCCTCACCCCCAACCTCACCGGTCGCCATTCCCTCCCCGCTGTTGCTTCAAAACATGGCCCCTCCCCCACTGCCAACAACCTCAACCTTAGCCTCCTCCCCCCCCCCCCCCCCCCCCCCCAAGATGATAAACAGCTGTTTACATGCGCTACCACCAGGGAAGACTTTGATGCGGGTTCGGTCCATCTCTACGGCCGATCCGAGATCGAATAAATGAAATGACCACTCAAAGGAATCAATCGAGCGATCGATGAACGGACCGACCAGCGTGAACCAGGCCAAACCCTTGGCCGTGTTTGACCGGTGGTCCTCAGTACACGGTGGCAGTAGACTCCCGCTCCGCCTTCGCCCGCCCGCCCGAGGGGAGGCCCCGGCGTCCTCACTAAACCTGGTGTGTTCTGCGTTCTCCTCTCTGTGTCGACGCCAGGCCTCTCGTCGCCCGGCTCTCATAAGAAGTCGGGGAAATTCGATTTCGGCGGCCAGGCCCGGCCCCCCCGCATGGCGTTCTCCCACCACCCGCTGCCCCTGCTTCCGGGCATGCGACCAGGTGAGGCCCTACTGGAGCTCCCAACCCCAACCCCCCCCCCACCCTCCCAAAGCCCGAACGTACACCCTCAGAACACAAGGGTGCCCCCCCCCCCCCCCCCCCCCACCCTCTCCCTTCCAACATCTCAACCAACAAGCTACACGCTCTTACAACCCCAAGCTCCACCTTCCCAAAGCCCCCCCCCACACCCCCGACAACCTGCTACAACCCTCCACCCTACTGATAACCCTGGTCCTACAACCCCCCCCCCCCCCCACTACCCTCCCCCCCCCCCTTTCAGACCCACTCCCCAAGAACACTACGGCTCCAACTGGCCGAGTCCATCCTATGTACCCACAGACCCTTCCCCCCCACTCCTCCCGGTGATGGCTTCCACCTGTATCGCCCCCCTCCCCGCCCTCCCTCCCCCTCTGTGCTGGGTCTCTGGGATGGGGGGGGAAACATGGTGCTGGCTGTTCAGGCTGTGCTGGGTGTTCAGGCTGTTCTGGGTGTTCAGGCTGTGCTGGTTGTTCAGGCTGTTCTGGGTGTTCAGGCTGTGCTGGGTGTTCAGGCTGTGCTGGGTGTTCAGGCTGTTCTGGGTGTTCAGGCTGTGCTGGGTGTTCAGGCTGTTCTGGGTGTTCAGGCTGTGCTGGGTGTTCAGGCTGTTCTGGGTGTTCAGGCTGTGCTGGGTGTTCAGGCTGTTCTGGGTGTTCAGGCTGTGCTGGGTGTTCAGGCTGTTCAGGGTGTTCAGGCTGTTCAGGCTGTTTCTAGCTGTTCTGGCTGTTCAGGCTGTGCTTGGTGTTCAGGCTGAATCAATTTCTTCCTCCTGCTCACGAGTTCCTCTTGAAGGGAGCAAGCTTTGCATTCTGGGAGTGCGTTTTCTGAGGGGGGCGCAGTGTCCAACCAAACAACACTAGCTTTATTCTGATGCGCTGGAGAAGGTTTTTCCTGCTGGTTGTTCGCTCGGCTCCAGTGAGTTTCCCAGACATGCTGATCAGAGTGGTTCTGCTCCATGGAGAGGCTGATGCAGGCGGGCCTCGAGGCCCGGTGATGAGGTGTCATGCTGGGCAAAGAGAGCTGAAATGTTCCCCTGGTGGTCCAGAATAACCATGGGTCCCAGTCACAAACAGAAATCCCATGTACCACACACACACGCACACACACACACACACACCCACACACACACACACACACACACTCACAGACAAACGTGCGCGTGCACACACACAATCACACACATACTATCTGTCACACACACACACACACCCACACACGCATATATACATATGCACACACATACACATACACACTCACACACACACACACACGCAGCAGGGTTTGGCCTTCTCCCAGTCTGTAATGGGATTAGTGGGGGGTCTGTGGAAGCGCTGGGGGGGGGATACTGGAGTTGGCAAGCCTATATATACTGTCTCTCACACACACACACACACACACACATACAAACATACACACACAGTGAAAGATGTAGAGCACTGACAAGTGTTGGCATGACAACAGGAGCAGCTGGGAGGGGCAGGGTAGGGGGAGGGGGAGACCAGGAGGTGCTCTTCATCGCTGGGGCACCTCCTCATCAGGAGAGAGATGCAAACACACAGTCTCGCACTCTCTTTTAAAAGGGTTAGGACCAACATATTAAATGTACTTTTGACCTAACTTCAGTTAAGATACCCACACCTTTATGTTAAACACACAAACACACACGTCACACACAGACACACACACACACACACACACATACTATCAGTCACACACAAATATATATATACATTGCACACACACAAACACACACACACACACATACATCCATAAATACACACACCTACACAAACAAGCACAGTCACATATATACATGCATACACAAACATACGCACAGTCACATATATAAATGCATACATACAGACACACACACACACACACACAGTCACATATATGCACTCACAGTCACTTATATACACACACACACAAACACACACACACACACACACACAGATGAATCTCAAAATATTATCACACCTAAGATGTGTGAGAGTGATTTGAAAACTGTTAGAGAGTCATTTAAAGACTACGGCTGAATTAGGCTCCTCTCATCTCCTCGCCCCTCTCTCCTCTCTCCTCTTGCTTTGGATACGAGTGAGCATATGCAAGTGTGTATTGGTGTGTGTATTAGTGTGTGTTATCTCTCTCCAGTTTCAGAAGAAAAACATCATCTTAGTGGTGTGCTTGCTTTGTGTGGGTCCATGTCTCTCCTGAGCCTGGTTGGGAGGTGGTGTTACTCTGCCGCTGTTTTCTGGGTGGTGCTCAGAATATCTTCTCACTCGTACAACTGTTTCCGCTCTTTTTGATTTGCTTCATATTTCTCCCACACTCTTTTGTTCTTCGCTTTTCCCACTCTTTCCCTCTCTCTCTCTCCTCCCTTTCTCCCTCCCTCCCCCCTCTTCCCTCCCTCACTCGCTTCTCCCTCTCTACCCATCCCTCCCTTTCTCCCCTTCCCTCCCTCCCTCCCCCATCCCTCACCTCCTCTCTAACACACCTCTCATTCTGTGTCCTCCATGTTTGTTTGTTGTGGCTGTTTGTTTCCTGTCTTATCAGGAAGTCCCCGAGCCTCCGCCTCTGCGCTCCACTTCCCGTCTCCGTCCATCATCCAGCAGTCCAGCCCCTACTTCACCCACCCCACCATCCGCTACCACCACCACCCTGGACAGGACCCCCTCAAGGAGTTTGTTCAGTTCGTCTGCGCCGACGGTTCCGGACAGCCCGCGGGACAGGTAGGACCCCACAACGTCGTGTCCTCGCTTTACCTGGCCTGTTACACACTAGGACGACCACAGGTGTAGTCACAGTGTTCTGTTGTGTATCACATTAGATCAAAGGTGCTGTAGGTACGATGTCTCCCAGTGAGTCAAACGCACTGGGAGATTATCTGATGTGGTGGACTGCGCCTGCAGTCAATAGTATTGCGATTTTAGCCCACTCCTGGCTAATTTCTGGCCAATCAGGACGTCTCTTCCCTGATTGGTTCAGGGAATCCATCTTGCCTGTCAGTCACAGGTGTGTGAAATGCAACACTGTCTTCTGCTGTCTCTCTTTACAGCGCTCATGTCATACCTAGATCCGCTTTAAATTTAAAACTTCAAAGTCCAAGTGTTTAACAGAGGCATTCTCAACAATGATATCCTTACCAAAAGACTAGGGTCGACTATATAAAGCAAGAAAATATAGAATATATGAAGCATGAATAAGGGCCATCACAACAGCATGTAGCATTTACAAATATTTGTTTGTTATTTTTGTTAAAGGGTTAGGGAAAATATCTGAACCAGAATGATCCAGATGACACATGTAATTACAAATGTATGCTAACTAGCTAGCTAGCTAACGTTGTAAACTGCTCCTACTGTTGTAGCACGTGTCCAGCTCTGTTGTTTGTTGTTGTCTATTGTTGTTGTTGTCGTCTTTTCTTGTTGTCATTTTGTTGTTTTTGCTCCGCCCACCCCCTCAGAACTTGTCTAACCATAGCACGAAAGTCAACCAATCACAGCTCATTAAACCTGTTTTGTGTCGTGCCATAGTGTGTGTCTGTGTGTGTTTCCGTGGAGAGTGCTCATGACTTTGGTTTGGAGTTTGGTGGCGGTATCGTTGGTGTTGTGCTTGTGTAGAAGAAGTATTCCCCATGGTTTTTATTTGTCATGGCCATGTCGCGGACAACCACGACCAGATGTTCGCTCACCCCCCCCCCCCCCCCCCCCCCCCCCAACCCACCTTCCTCCACCCTCCTGGAGACCTCCATCAGTGGGCCCACCTAGCCCCTGGCCCACCTCCCCACCATGTTGTTGTTATTGGTTGTTTTTTGACATCTACATGGATTACGCATTACGCATATCCATACCCTCCTACGTTGTTTACTCTCCAGTTACCCCACCCTCCTCTCCCTCCACCCCTCCTCCTCCATCGCCGCTCGCCCCCTCCCTCATGGATTTGGTTTTTCTTTTTGTCCCCGGGGGGGTCATCCTCTCTCATCCTGCGTCTGGGGCCGCCTCCTGACCCCTGACCTGTGTGTCGTCTGCAGCCTAACGGGAGCGGCCAGAGCAAAATGCCGGGCTCCTTCCTGCTTCCTCCTCCGCCCCCGGTGGCCCGTCCCGTGCCCCTCCCCCTGCCCGACTCTAAACCCGGCAGCACGCCGCCCGACGGCGGACTCAGCTCGCCCACATCTCCGTGTAAGTGGACCCCCCCTGCAGAGACCGCGGCCAGAACCCACCCCCGAAATTAAACACTCACTATCACCTGCCCCCCACCGTCCCCCCCGGTCAGAGAGTTACCCTTCCCCCCCGATCACCATGTTCCCCCTTGTCACTTCCTGTCACGGGGATGTCTCGCCACCATCGTAGTCTTCGGAGGCCGAGCAAAAACCTTAGACATCTTGGCATTTTTTATTGAACCTTCAAGAAGCTTCTTCCTCAGGGCTCTATATTCGCCCCGGTGGGACACCAGTCCACCCTGCGGTGCTGGTAGAGATAGAGCCCGGGAGACTCTGACCTGTGTTCAGCTCAAACAGGACCTCGAACATCACGTCCCTGTGGAGCTCGGCCTGTTATAGGCTTCTCCAAATGGAGTTATGTGAGGTGTTCCTCAGGGCTCTAGACTCAGCCTGGTGGAATACCAGCTTGCCTTGATGTGCTGGGGTTGCTACATCCAGGTTTCCGGTATTACCTCACTGTCCTCGACTTGAATTCACTCCCTGCCCGGATCCAATTGATCCAGTTTCCAGAGCAGTCTGCTTCCAAAGAGACACGAATGTAGGGCAGTTTACGAAGACATGTTTTAAGGACTTGGTCACTGGTCTGAACAGTCTGTAACTATTCTTGTTTGATTTTTGATGGTTGGTTGATGAATAGCTTATTGATCAGTTTAGTAGCATGGGTAGCATAGTGGTGAGGTGGCGGTTGTCCTAGTAGTGGTGGTGGTGGTGGTTGTGTTGAAAGTGGTGGTGGTGGTGATGGTGGAGATGGTCATGGCGGTGGGGGTTGTAAAGATGGTGGGTTGTGGTTGGGGTAGGGCTGTTATAGTGGTGGTGCTCTGTGTGTTTGTATTTAAGAGCAGATGGATTCATGAAGTTGTTATATTTGTGTGTTTGAACGTAGTTATATTCTGGGTGTTGGACGGAGCGCTTGTTTTATGTTGTTTAGTGTTGGTCTTCCCAAACCTCTGGTCTTTTGTCTTCTATGTGTTAAACATTCCTAAACTCACGGATGTAATAGTATGCGTCCACACTGCTATCTTATACACACAAAATTTCTTCCTTGAAATACTTGTGCCGTTGTACCCCTTGTACCCAGACTGAGACGCACAAATTCACACAAACACAGACACACAAACAAACTTAAATCGACACCCAAACACATCCAAACACAGACCAACAAGAAAAAAGACAAAACACAAACATACGCTAACAATCGAAAACCACACAAAAATAACACACGCACGAACAGACAGACATGCTAACACAGGCACACACAATCACAACGCACACAGGACACACTATCAAGGACATACAGACCCAAATACACACACACAAATGGGCCTACACACATTATCACCCACACAGACCAAAACACACAGACACACTCACACACACGCACACACGCACACACACACACACACACACACACACACACACGCAGTTACACAAACACACACCCTCTCCACGGACGCACTAATGTGTTTTTTTCAGGAACTCCTCAGAACTCAGTAGCTCAGGGGAACGTCAGGGAACTCAAACTGCCAACCTAAATGTGTCCCAGACTTTGATGGGTTTGAAAGGTCCCGGGTGCGCTCCATCAAACGCTAGTTAATCAGCGGGATCAAACCCCGCCCCTCAGGGACCTCTGAGCTGACGAAGCAAGCCAGCCCCGTCTGACCGTAATGAGAGGATATAGGTTGAGCTGAGAGGCTTTTCAAAACCAAACCATGGAAATAAAAGTAGGGAAGGATAACGAACGCTCCCACTGCAGTTTGTTTTCCTAAGTTTGTTAGCCGGCCACATGTTGATGTTCTGTACATGAACTCTGACCCCTGAACCAGTGGCTGACCACGTCTCTCTCTCTCTTTCTCCATGTATCCTTACCTCTCTTTACCACTCTTTCTCTCCATGTATTCTTACATCTCTTTACTGCTCTCTCTCCATGTATCCCTACCTCTCTCTCTCTCTCTCTCTCTCTCTCTCTCTCTCTCTCTCAGCATACTCCACGTCAGGCGCCTCAGCTGCCAACAGGTTTGTCGGCATCGGATCACGGGACAACAACTTTCTGAACATCCCCCAACAGACCCAGGTACCTCTCTCTCTCTCTCTCTCTCTGGTGCTCTGTCTCTCCCGCTCTCTCTCTATTTCTCTCTACCTCTTACTCTGTTTCTCTCACACGCCCCACAAGTATTCCTTGGGCTCCGTGTGCCCTCTAGTGGTGAGAGGGAGAACTGCGTCTGGTGGAGGACATAAAGTGGGAGACCGACCAGAAAGAGGAGTGAGGTGCGGGGGGGGGGGGTTGGGTTGAGTGAGTGCCAAGGCCACACAGAAGTCACGTCGCACTGTCTCGTTCCCCCCGGCAACCAGACATAATGTCATAGCCCGTGGAGGTTGAATATGAGAAGGGGGGGGGGGGGTCGCTCAGGGGGGCGGGTAGGGAGGAGGAAGAATAGATGGTGGCAACACATTGCCAACGAGACAGAGAGAGACAGACTGAGCGAGAGAGACGGCTGGGTTGGTGCCCAGGGGTAGAGGGCAGGAAGGGGGAAGGGGGGGGTATTCATGCAGACTGTAAGAGTCAAACACAACAGAGGTGCCCATTACTCCTCCTCTCCTCCCCCTCCTCCTCCTCCTCCCACCACCTCCTCCCCTTTGAGCATTTAGCTTCCTGTAGCTATTAGCAGCATGAAGCCTAGCCTAGCTGTCTCAATCACAGCACAGACAGACAGGAGTTAGGTGTAGTGGAGGTCATCCTGCTTGGGGGCTAGCTCACAGTGCAAAGGGTTAGCTGCTGGGTGGTTGAAGGAAGGAAGTAGAGGAAATGTGGATTTCCATCTCTGTCTCTTTCCTCTCCGTCGGTCAATACAGAAGTGTTGAGGTGGGCTTCCTGGGCAGGGCCTTCCTGAAGAAGAGATGAAAACAGCCCTGGTTGATATTTGCTCGTTATTGTGTAAGTGTTTTAGGGAGCACTCTGTAGAGTAATCAAGCTTTCTGTTTTCTCTCTTGCAGTCTTGGTTCCTCTGACAACACCTTCCAGCCACCCACCACATTTATTTCTCTACGGTCCCGAATAAGAGAACGAGAAAATCAGCGAGAAACAGCAGATCATTTTCCTCCGAAAACAACAACTACAATAACAATAATGACTACATCAACAACATCCCAGTGACATCACGGTGACATCACAGCCAGTAGGCACCACCCACTCCGTGAGCTGAAAGTGAAAGTGAAAGCAACAACAGAGACACGCCCCCCCGCCCACTCCCCCCTTCCCCCTTAACAACCCCCCCGGCCTGACGGAGAAGGCAGCTGAACCAGAGGTGGAGGAGTGTCACCCTTCCCCCCCCCACCCCCGCCCAGAGCCCACCTGCCTCTTCCATTAATAACGAGGGATCGCTGGGCTGGAGAACACAGACCCAGACCAGTTCGATCCAGCCAAACCAGTTAAAACCGGCCAGAAACAACCAGGAAGACAGTTCAAGGGAGATCCAATCCATGTCCCGAAGCCCTGAAAATCCCCCCCCCCAGCAAAATCACCCAAACATCTTATCAAAAGGGATGTTTCCAAAAGGAGAGACTCCTAAAGCTACAGTCCATTGCTACGGCGGTCTCTACATCGCCGCCAAAATTAAGAAGTTCCTCTTTCTGGACTCTGACTCTTACTAACCCCGGACAACCAAATCACATCTCTGAAGATTGCACTACACGTTGAACCAACTCACTATAACCCTGACGATGTGCACTATTCACCTGGAAACCACGGCAACGGAGCCCATGGGACGAGGTTTCTAAAACCAGACGGGAGGAGCGAGGTTCAAAACAAGTCCTCCCGTCTTAGCGGTTCGGCTTGGTTCTAAACCCGCCGGCCCCGTTCCGCGCGGCCCCTCCCACGCCCCAGAGATCCCTCGGTTATCACCAGGACATCCTGCATCCACGTGTTTTACCACACACACACACACGGCGCACCCACATGCACACACACACAAACACCTCCTAGACAAAGTTCCATTTTAGGCCCCGGCATATCAATGTTAAAGCTCTGAAAACACTTCAAGATCTACTTTTATTACCCTGAACCAGACACACACACACACACACACACACAGACACACACACACACAAACGTACAGACATGGTTGTTTCACCCTCCGTTACCGCGGCAACGAGACCGATGGCGGTAGACGCACAGTCGGGTGGTCTCCGCTCCTTCTGACCCCCCTACCCCAACCCACCCCCATCTCCCCCGATTTTATAATGTAGACAAAAGAAAAAAAAACATTAGAAGAGTAGGTTTTGTTATTCTGTTGTCGTACTTCTTGTTTGAATTTGTTCCCTTGAATTTGTACTATTTTGTAATTGTTTTGTATTTGAATGAAAGCACCTTATGGCAGAGAGGCAGCAGGCATCGTGGCGACGCCACTGTTCCACACAAACGTACGAAGAAGACGGAAACAAAGGTTGTCGTCTAAGAGCGCGACTCCAAACCTTCCAGGGTGAAACTCTGACCCCCCCCCCCCCCCCCTCCACTCTCTCCTACTTCTTTTAAAGACCCCTCCCTTACCTTATAGGAACATAAAACCCACCCAAGCTCAGACTAAATTGCCAAGTTATTTTGAAACTACTGTAGAGCCTGAAGTGTTAATATGATGGGCTGGCTGGCCTGACTAAGCTAAGTTACCGTCCTGGTCATTCTCTGTTCCCAGAGCAGAGGTACCATGGGGCTTACTGTCCCTGGACGAGTCTAGACTTCCTAGACCTCTAGACCTCTAGACATGATAACCAGTTGGATGAGGTCTAGACTGAGACTGATCTAGGCTCACCATCACACACGGCCAGCCCCTGCCCCCCCCACCCACCTCCCACATCCTTACTTCCTGTCTTCCTAAAAGACAGGAACTGTGTGTCTATCGGCATGAAAGAGAAGAAGAAGACAAAATGCACTAAAAGCGACAACGCCAAGCGAGACGCGCCTCACCCAGACCGGCTCGGTCTCACCCCCGGTCTTCGTCCGTTACAATCAAGCGAGTAACACACAAACACACACACACACACACACACACCTACACAAACACACACATAACACGAGCCCATGCACATGCATGCATATTTAATTGTATCAAATACCCAGTCAGCATTCTGGTTACGAGTTATGGAAAAAGCTAACGGAAAGAAAAAAAGGAACGCGCCAGATGAAAACTCAAAGGGAAGTGTAGACAATCTTGATGAGGTCGTTATGCTTCTTCATCTTAATCCATTACGCAACACGTATTCACTTTAATTAACGAGCTATCAAATCCAATTAGGTCTCCCTAACCCTTCTCCCGCCCCCTCCCCCACCCACCCAACCGACCCTCACAAAATAACTGGACTGCCTGACCAGGGTTCCACGCTGTCAGGGAGTAAGTGCACGTCTGCCCCCCCCCCTGATCAGTGCCCAGAGGAGGTGATTCGATTTCCGATCGCTGGAAGTGCCTCAATATCTCCATTATGCAACTTATCCGACATTATTTCAGGTTCTTTTTCTTTCTCACGTATAAGCTATAGAAGAAGAGCTTAGCTCTACATACCTGCAAGCATCTTTATATATAAGACACATATATATTTATAGATATATACATGTTTTTATTTGCAAGATAAGCTCCGTGGCAGTCTAGTTATTTTTTGAAGCGTGGCGTGTTTGTTGCACTCGTAGGGAAAAAATAAAATCGTTAAAAAGGACGCGACCCTGGTTGTCGTAGCAATCCCCCAAACTTCCCCCCTTCTCTCTCTCCCTCCCCCCATCCCCTGGGTTGCCAAGCAACCGCTAGAATCCCAGGCAAATACCGTAGAGCCGTAGATAGCACAACGTGATGACGTAGTTGAGATACGAAATTGTTAGTTTTTCCGATGGGAACGTATTGTTGTTGAAGCTAAATGATGTGTGTTGATTGAGCCATGTGCAATGCTTGGTACAGAAGAGGGTCGGTGGAGGGTGTGGAGAACCACAGAGATCCCCCGTCTGTTTTTAAATGAGTTTTGTAAAGTCCACACGCTCCGGGACTCTAAACACGAGAGCAGAGAGAAAATATCCCTCGTCTTTGCATACGTATTTTGGGGGGGAAATGTTTCTAATTTTTCCAATTTGTGTTTATTTTTTTCTCCTCGTTTTTAAATTTTTGTTTGCTTCGTTTGAAACGTTTCTCATTTGTGATATTTTGTTTATTAGAATGTGGGAGGGTTGAAGGAACAGTTTAGCAAAATCATAAATATATTATCACTATGGAAAACCAGGTGCTTTCTACAGGCTAAAGTACAGTCAAGCTCTATTATACATGAATAATAAACCAGTGGACTTGGTCATATCATAGGAAACGCTATTATCCTTCTTGTTTTTTTGTATGTACCGTGGGGGAGGGGTTCATTGTGTGAGAAGATCGTGACAAAAGGCATTTTTCTCCAACCTTTATCCCTTGGAGGTCCGTGACTCCGGAGATACAAGCTAAACTAAAATCTCCTCCCACGGCCCAATCCAGATCTACCGCAGCGTAGTGAAGCGCCCCTCTCCACCCCTCCCAGCTGTAAATGATTCTAGTATGTGTTTGGTGACGTAGTTTCATAGACTCAGAGCATTGTAAAGGTTGTCCCTAAAAAGTGCCTTTTGTTCACACGACTCCATCTTGTTAACCTGAGTGCCCATGTCAAAAAAACAACAAAAAGAAAAACACAAAAAAATGCCCTCCTTTATATCCTGTTTCTGTCAAGCTTTTAAAAGCAGTATACCTAGTACTAAAGTATACCTATAGTGCTAAAGGAAATCGGTGTCATTTAGTTCTTTTTATCGTTGAATAATTAAGAAAAGCAACAAAAAAAAGCAAAAAAAAATTCACTTCTCTTCCTCTTTCTCTCGTCTTCTGTCTCTTTAGACACTGGAGTAGCCTTCTCTTTCCGCATCGCTCTTCCTCTGAGTGGAGGGAACAACACATGATTAAGAATACGCAAAAAAAGTTTTTTGTTCAGTTTATTGTTTTCTTTGTCTGAGCAGAATGCAGTTAGCTCACATGTTACTCTCGTCCTGTACGCTTCACATTGTATTGCCATACCCGTCTCTGTTCGGCTTCTCCGTTCAACAGCTTATGAACAAGTTGCACCGCCGGGCTCTGGTCTGGACTGGCCCGGGGGGCCACCAGGGGGCGCATGAGAGTGGTTTTCCAGGTCAGCGAGCCTTGACCAATCAGTGTTGTGGGATACCTAGCCACTTGCATGTGATGGGTGAGGGTCCTGGGCTGGGAGGGGGGGGGGTCACGTTAGGGTGGACAGATATGTTTGTAAGTTTTTTATTCTTATCTATTTATACTTTTTTGAATTTAATTTGGATTTGCTTTTCATCTATTGTCATTGTCATTGCGTATCTCGGGCAGCGGTTAGATGCTGCCTTCAGACATTCGACTATGCACCTTTTAGTGGTTGAATGAGACCAGCTATTTAAAAAAAAAAAAAATGAATGGGGTAAAATGACCCTGAATTCTCTCAGCACCTTATTCACGGAATGGACCAGAGCAGGGCAGCTCAGAAAAGCTCCTATTTCCCGCAATCATTACGTTTTATACACACACATAGCATCACAATATCGCTATTTATCAACACCCATACATTTCTGATAATTTGACCAAAAGTGAATCGGGCTCTCAAAGCCAGCAGGCGAAGCACCAGCAAGATCAACAGATCTGTTTCTTACTTCCTGCAACAGTCAATATGCAACTGTGATTTATTTTGTTCGCGCACGTAAAGCCATCAGCAGTATTATCAGTGTCTCGCCAACAACAAGCCATAATACAGAGACAGAACAGGGGGCACAGAGCCGCGCTACTGCGTAATGTGCAAGACAAGTGCGCGCTTGCTTCAGGCTAGGGGTGTGGGACCCTCCCCACCGCGGCCACTGGTGATTATCAGTTGAAAGTCCCTCTGGTCATGTAAAGTTAGAGCAGCTATGCCCTGTCTGGTCCGACGTGGTTTTGCTTTTTATTCCTTTTGGTTTGTTTGTTTTTAAACACGTTTTGTAGCG
Source organism: Pollachius pollachius (assembly GCF_949987615.1). NCBI lineage: Eukaryota > Metazoa > Chordata > Actinopteri > Gadiformes > Gadidae > Pollachius > Pollachius pollachius. Next base: position 19,390,593 of record NC_136944.1, on the reverse strand, counting down.
GCGGGCGGTGTTAGTGACGTAGAATGAGCCCCCCCCCCCAACCCCCACCCACTGGTCAACGCTGGATCCTGGAAGCCTAACCAAGTGCCCCCCACACACACACACACACCCACAGGGTGCCCCCCGTGCACTCAGTCCACAGGGTTCAGAGCCTGCGGTGAAATGCATGTGTTAATTACCGATTCTTTTCCATAATAATAAAAAAGAACAGTTTGAAAGAGCCATGCCTTCACTTGATTGAATAAAAGGATGTTCTTGACTGTCCTCTGTGTCCCGGGTTTATGTCTTTATACCGGTCGGAAGCAGCTAGCCTTTAGCCATTTATCATACCTGAAAACTCATTTGGGTTGAAAAAGGTGACAAACTAAACTGTTGTATGGGGGTCTGGGGGTCAAATTTTGCTATTTTAACATGTAAATTAAGCATTCCGGTGTAATCCATGAAGAAAATAAAGGGAAAAGACAACATTTTCTTATGGTAAAAATGGCACATTTATTAACCCATAAACTGGTCAGTTAAGAACATTTTAAATGTGAAAAGGTCTATCCACTATAACCATTATCTCTGCTGCCACATGGGGGCGCTATACCACACATGAACATTTAGGACAGGTAAACAGTAAATCCCATTGGCCAAATTTGGCAATATATCAACATAATATTAATTTCATTTTTTCATCCTTTTGGCCTGGACAAGCCTTCCAAGGGCCCGTTTCTCTGCTTGGAAATGTGCCTCTTCCGGGCCACACTATCGTTCTCCACCACCTCTGCCCTATTACCAGCAGCACTGGTAGATGGCTGGCAGCCAAACTCAACCCTCCTTTCCCTGATTTCAAGCTGATTTTTCTGTCGTTGGGCTTTGTCCCTAGTTCCAGCTGCACTAATGTTGGAACACAGCCTCCTATCTACCTCCCCAAACTTCAAATCATCCCTTCTGAACATTTCTACCCCAGTCTGGTTCCTGGTCTGCAAAGTGTATTAAACAGTCTGCACAGCACTGAGGGTGGTGATTTTCATTGATGTTGATCAATGATGTTCCCCATGACACTGAAGAACGACTCAACCAGGGCACCATGGAAAATTGAGAGGGCAGCCTTGACTGCCTGACACAGTGCGGGATACTTCCCTGTATTGAAGACGACAGCCCACCACTTGACAACATCCTCTCCATTCTGAAAACTGGGAAGCGCCTGGTCAACATTAAAACGCAGAATTTCTTGGTCTGTGTCCGCATCTGGTGGCAGCAGGTGAACCATCATATGTGTGAGCTTTCTCAAGTTGACCGTGGTTAGGGAGTGCCCGCTCACAACTGGGTCCACAGCTGACAAAGATTGCAGAGTTTCACTCTGCAAAGGCAGCTTCTTTTGTAGGTATTTTGCACAGGTTTTGTATGCCTGGGACACTTCCTGCAGGAATGGCTTCAGTAGCTGAAACAGATCAACAATACTTATAGTAGGCGGAATTATATGGAAAAACGTTACACGTTCTTGGGCACCCCTAAAATGGAGATACACCATACTGAGTATCGATACCAATTTTTTAATCATTCATTTTTATGTACTCACAGGATGTTGTGGATGTTCTGATCTGAATCTACGAGCCTCCCGTCCCACATACATCTCCCTCAAAGGTAGCAGCTTGTTGTCAAGTTCAAGAGTAGCCAGGGATTTGGGCATCAGATTCAGGTGACAAAGCAGGCCAGAAAGTTCATGAAAACTTGCAGCTGTTTATCATGCAGTGTATGGACAAGTGTCTGTCTGCCCTATAAAGAAAATAACATTGTGGTTCAATGCACAAAAAAGCACACAAGGAATGCATGCCAGTTATATCTCAGGAAAAGTATTAGGATTCACTGGGATCACTTTGCTATGAAAAAGCATAACAACATACCTGCTCAAAGAAAATATCATGAATTATTAGACCCAGGTCCTATCATAATCGAATTCTCATAACTCATGAGAGCATGGGAGCCCTTTTTGCCATAATTTATTTTCTTAGCGAAAAGGCTGCACTTGGAATAGCCCGCTTTGTCAATTTTTTAAAAATATTTTGACAGCGGGAAGCTGTACTGCTGTCCCTTCACCTCCGTTTTCCCTTCCAGCTTTAGCCAAGCCCAGCTCCACCTGCACTTAAGCCCTGATTCAAGCTGTGCTACATACAATGCTTCATCCTCTTTAAGTTCCCTCATTCTGAAAAGATAATCATCTGAATATTTATCGTTTGGGTCAGGGCTCATTTTTTATCATAAACGTTTGTTAAGGCTAAACCCAAGTGCATCCGTCCAGGTTTAATGATCCGTAAGAGTTTGTGTTTCCATTACTGCTAGCTACTCATTAAACCACACACGGATGTGTATTTTTTCATTACGTGTTCGTTTTCATCCCTCTCATATCTGACCACAATGACATAGCCGCCAGTAATATCAGATAACACGGATACTGTGGAGATTAGCCTTCACAAAGGTATTCTTTTCGCATTAACTGGGTGCCGTAGAACTGCTCTAGCTAATAATTTACTTAAGCAACGTTAAAATTCTGTAAAATTTGTAACTCGCTGACGACTGAGCAGTCCACTCCAAGACTGGAACGATGGGGGGGGGGGGCGAATTTCGCCGAAAGGTGACTAGTTTGCAGGTATGATTTATACGGGCATCCCAACACACACAAACGCCCGAATGTAACACCATATCCTTTTATTAAGTTACGAATGAATGAAAACTTTATATACATTTCTATACAGTCATTCATTTACTTTTAGTGATGTACAATACAAATAAACATAATACTGGGATGTCCATCCGTGTGTTTACAGATCAGCGATGGGCTTGTGGGGCCAGTATGGGTATTTCTGCTTGTCCAGTTTGGTCTCTGGGAAAGTGTCATTCAGGTCTTCAATGGTCATCTGATCGAAGGGGATCATGTTGTGGAACTTCTCAAGCTGGGGACAAAATGTAACGGGTCAGGGCCAAACAAATTGCGCCACACACTGCAGAGTTAGACTGTAAGTTATAGCTACGCCACTGTGTGTGTGTGTGTGTGTGTGTGTGTGTGTGTGTGTGTGTGTCTCGAGCTCGGCAAGTGTCTGAGAAGCTTAACCCTCTCTGAGACACGGTCATCCACACCCACCCATGTCCAGACGGAGCTCTACACATCCAAACACACAAACACCTTTTATTTTAGTATCAGGGACCACGTTTTCCCAGCCTTCCAGCGAGGTGGCCTGCTCAGTATCAGTCACTGGCTACAATCGTTGCCATCACACAAGATTGGCCTCAACTTCTGTTTCCAAAGGCCTCCCACCTGTTGCCGGTACTGCGCGATGCGGGCCTTGGAGCCCTCCATGTAGGCTGCTGCTGCTGCGTCCTGGGGAGACACACAAATACGACTTCTGTCCTTACCCGGTTTCAACCTCACCCCATCCATTATAGCAGTACTGACTGATGGTTTGCTAGCGGCCTTTAATGAATATATTCATATAAATATATATAAATTCATATTTTATTATGCATAAGCTCTTATATATCTTTTTGAGCAATCAAATAATTTGGCCTGAGATAGTGGGTGAAACTGATTGGCTGTAGGGCCGTGGTGGGGGAGTGGCTAGAAATCATATGGCCACACAACAACCATTTCAATTTGCAACCCTTCATACAAGTATATGTGCCTGGTTTCAAAAAGGCATGTTGGGAACTTTATGAAAACTGGGGATCTGTTGCAATATGAATAGCAATTTGTGTGTGTGTGTGTGTGTGTGTGTGTGTGTGTGTGTGTGTGTGTGTGTGTGTGTGTGTGTGTGTGTGTGTGTGTGTGTGTGTGTGTGTGTGTGTGGTGTGCTCGGCTCGAGTCATTCTCACCGCCTCTGCCTCCTGGCTGTTAATGAGGGCGGACTGGGTGTCCACCGGCTCTGGGACCTTCAGGGCAGTGAACTGGAGGGACAGAGGATCAATACACCAGAACAACATAAGTGTATGTCAAATAGTGAGGCATCGTCATTGGAACATGGCACAAAACATTCACAAAACCGACGGTCTTACCTTCTTTTCAAACTCTTCCACCATGCCAGCTTTGACTACAGCAGACCTGTAGTAGGTCCAGTCAATGGTGACTGGCTTCTCTGGCAAAGAGGTTAGCCTGCAGAGACACAGGATACACTCAATTAATGGTAAACACGCATTGATGCGCAATCCGGTCTTAAAGGTAAACACGCACAGATGCGTGATCCGGTCTGAATGGGTTAAAGGGCTGGTTATAAGTCAGGCAAAGAATAGAGGAATAAAAGAAAAAACGAATATGAATGAATATGAATCAAAACGTTTACTTGGCAGCGAGGGCGTCACTGCGGGTCTTGAGGGTGTTGAACATAGTCCTCTGGTTGGGGGGCACCCTCTCGGCAAACGCCACCCAGTCCACCGCCTTCAGTGCGGCACGTCGCCCGGCCATTTTACACACTTGGAGATCCCTATGGTGATCCACACGTGTAAAATGCACGCCTTAGAGTAATTGCTGCAGCCGGGTACATATAACACAAACAAGCTAGATCCTTATCTACTCTCTCTATTATATAGTGGGGGACATTAGATAAGGTGACATTTGACACCATATTTTAGTGGCGTGCAAATATTATGTTTGGAACAAAGGGTTATATTTCCCAGAAGATGTTTCTAATAAAGGTGTAAGGATAAAGATATGGTAATCTAGTTAACCTTAGGCCCCTGTTTTGACCATGGTCGTGGAAATATGAGTCGGCATCAGAATATCCGAATGTCGCTCAAAGTCAAAGTAGAATATATTTCTATTGTTTATTTGTTCGTGTGCATGTTATTGTTTCAATATTCGATTAATGCAATCTAAACTTTGTTGAAGAACCTACAAGACATTGTGTCGGGGAAGACGGGGAACAAACTAATTAGATAAAGGGAAAACAGGTGTCTGTAATGATAGACCCTTCACGCAATGCAGTACTCAATTTATGCCATGTTAACCATTTATACACCAACAATAAATTGATAGAAATGTTTAACCCTAGTAATGTCTATAATATCCTAAGATTTTGGCTCGTAGCACCTGCTAAAGTCATTTAGCAAGGTCAGTATGCACAGAGGCTACGATATCAAGAATCACACTTGTAACCCTTCTAGAAAGCTTAGCAGCACATCTCTACACAACAAAGACTAACTATAGCATTATTGGTAAACGTATTGAGAGATGCATATCCCCTATCCCAACCACGACCATAACATACCTATGCAGCTGCTGTACTGTACCATTAAAACCGGAAACAGACGACGTTGTACGCCTTGAAGGAGGAAATGCTGCCCTCTAGTGTTTAAACACTGAACCGCGGAGCGGACGAAATAAACCATAAAATACTAACTTCAAAATAATGATGTCAAAAGAATTCTTGACCTTTATAGTAATTATTGGCTTTGTAAATTAAACGTGAATCAGTTAGGTCTATTTCAAATTTTCTTATAGTCTTTTACATTGATCCTATAGGATTTGTATTGATTGATAGCATTGGTGTTATTAGGAATACACTTCTTGCTTAAACCTGCACTATGTATGCCTAACTGTTCTACTGCAGATATGAAAAAAAGAAAAGAAAGAAGACACCCTGCTGATATTTCGTTATGCAAGAACCTGTTTTGCAGGAGGCGGTGGTCAACCACCATGGATAACTAACCATACCTAACAACTTTAGCCATAACCAGCCGCTGCAAACTCACTCTGGAGTTAAATATTACACACCTGCTGTTGACATTACACGGTCAAGTCAAGAAGGAAGTACGGTCCGCAGTTTTCCTTCACTCCTATAGCCTAGTATAACTCGGACCCATGGCTGTGCAAGGATCCACCCCACTGCTGCGGCTGTACAGACACGCAAGGATCCACCCCACTGCTGCGGCTGTACAGACACCGCCTTGGATTCTTGGGGGTCCGGCAACTCCTGCACGGCACATGGAGAACCTGCAGCCCACGCGGGCTCCCGTCCTGCCGGTAAGTCTAAAAAAGCAAAAACAAACACGTCAATGCAGCTGTGAAGTAGAAAAGTGACACATTGGATGGTGTAAAAAGCATTTCAGTTGTTCTTCATGTAAGATATTTGGTTTGGATACTTGAATGTGCTCATCAATGTATGACGAGTGTTTACTTTAAAGCTTGCAGTGTTGCAGCATAGTTTTGGGTGAGCGGAATCTTAAGTGTGTGTGTTTTGAAATGTTGAATATTTGTATTTCATATGAACTATATAGGCCTATTGTATATATGAAAAACAAATGCTGAACGTATATATATATATATATATAAAATATGATATGAAATTAATTATATATATAATAATATTTTATCATATTGATATATAATATTAATATAATATAATATTCTAGCCTGTATGACAATATACATTAAATCCATGTCCCTCGGACCAGTTCCCTGCACGTGGAAGGGCCACCTCATGTGCCCTCAGTGATTAGCAGCTGCGTCCACGGAACGTCCTCCACGTCTCTGGTGTACTCCACCATCGGACAGTGCTTGCAGGCGGCGGTTCACCGCTGGCCGGACCGCGAAGCTGTGGTATTCCCGCAGGAAGGAGTTCGGAAAACCTTCGCCCAGTTTCAGGAAGATGTGCGTCTCAATTAGCATAGCTGTCATTTTCGGTATCCTTGCTTTGACTCATTATTACGTAAACTAATCATGTGTGAAGTGATCTAATAATTGGGCAAGTGTGCCACTGCACTGGCTTGCATAATCATATAACCCATGTACTCTCCCTTTATGTCATTATTGTTAAACATAAATCCACATCTGCACATTACCAACATTTATTCAAACATTAGGGTACATTTAAAACACACAAGTCATGAGAAGAATAAGGCTATTTTGATTAAGGCTGAATATAACATCATGTAATTATGATCGCAGGACTTTCCCAGTAGCATTTCGCACATAATGTGAAGCATTATCCCCTGTGGACTTTAACACCGACCTAACCGTGGCTACAAGATGATTGGTTAGTTATTAAACTGTCCGTGATTAAACTTGGCTGGTGCCTGAAAGAGTGAGGTGAGCCGTACACACACACACACACACACACACACACACACACACACACACACACACACACACACACACACACACACACACACACACAAACACACAAACACAAAAAGTGTGTTGCACACTATTATTATTATTATTATTATAGATTATTAGCTTCCCATTATTACAGCATTATGGATTTCAAATAGATAATGACTGCCCAACTTATGTGGGTGCAATACCAAAAAATGATGTGGGTGAAAATTGAACTTATGTGTGTGTTATGGGAAATCAACCTAGGTCGGTCTCATGACAATTCAACTTTTTGACATTAAGTAAGATCAAGTAATATGTGCATATCTGTGTTGGACAGGTGGACAAGACAGCGGCCGGACTCTTTGCTCTGGGCCTGAACAGAGGGGACCGGCTGGGTGTGTGGGGGCCCAACGCGTACGGGTGGATCCTCTACCAGTACGCCACGGCCAAGGCGGGCATCATAATGGTGTGGAGGGTTTTACCTTATGGGTCGGGGCAAAATGGAAGGGGAAGACGATCTAAAGAGACTGAATTAGATGAATCGGAGATGTCGGCTATGTTGACAACAGTAAAAGAATGACGGGCCCGCACACCGCTGTATCTCCCATATGTTTAACGGTGCTGCAGCGTTTCGCCATGGCTTGGTCGCCCTCAGACAAATGCCATTCAACAGTGGCTCCAGCATATGTACATATTGTGTATACATACTGTATACACAACATACACACGGACAAGAAAAAATGGAAAAATTACCCAACACCCTTATTTACAAAATCAGCAGTGTCCGAGCACCTCATTCTTTTTTTTTCAAGTTTTATCCAGCCCTTTTTCTCTTCACCTCACCGGTGGGGATGTGTACACTACCACCACTGCTCTATGTGGACAACATTGACATGGTTCTATTGACAATCAACTTCTGTTCTATTAGTCGCATTGTGTAATGTTAAAGCTATTTGGAGGTATAATTACATAGAGTTGTTCTGAAAATGAGGCACAGCCCATTCGTCATCACAAGTTAAACAACCTGTACATCTAAGTCACGTTGGTTGCAAATGAATTCCTTTATGCTAAATACCCGTCTGGCTGTTCAAACCATTGCAGCCCTCTCTCCTGGCTTCAATCAAACGTCCGTTAACCAATATAATGTCAACTTTACTTCCTTGTGCCGACTCCGCCGAAGAACAGTTGGTGTGAGCGCCCAGGCCTAGCGGCTGAGGTCTGTGGTGTGGCTGGTACCCCCTTATCAGGTTTCATAGGTCATGGGTCAGAGAGGGTATAAATCATGCCCCTGCTGGCATAAGCATCTGCTAAACGACTAAATATAAGTGCAGTAGGCTGACTGCTACCCCTGGGTACCATGAGCCAAGCAAAACATTGTTTGGTTTCGCGGTGGCTTCATTTCAGGACGTTGTTGGGCTATGCAGGTCTGGACCCATCCTCACTGACTGCCAGCGCACACATGACTAGACAGCATTTAAATACCTTCCAACATTAATGTCTCCCCTCTCCCAGACAGTCAGCTAACTACGACAAACGTCCCGTCGACTTATCCCAACCTAGTGCCAGAATCCAACATAAATCCTGGTCATAGATGCACTGTTATCTGTTGTGACGTATCTGTATGTGTGCAGGTGTCAGTGAACCCAGCCTATCAGGTGAATGAGCTGGAGTATACCATGAGAAAGGTATGTTGGACCAGACTGGGGTCAAAGTCCAGTACACAGGGTATACAAGCATTCGCTTTAACGTTTCTTGTGGGAAAAACCTATTATTTTAGATGCCCAAAACCCTTCTTAACTCTATGTCAATGAATCCCTACTAAACATAATATCAGTCTGAGAAGAACCTTTGCACAACTTTGATCTTCTTGGTATGCATAGGTCAAGTGCAACGCAGTGGTCTGTCCTACCCGGTTTAAAACCCAGGAGTTCTGCCAGATGCTGAGAGAAATCTGCCCGGAGATAAACACAGCTGCCTCCGGAAGGATCCAAAGCTCAAGGTTTGACAGACAAACGTTATGTACAGTTCAAAGTAATCGAAAGATAAAAAGGAAGTGACTCTTCGCTTTAATACGATTGGTGTTAGAATCAAACCCATACAAATTATTGGATAAATAGTACAACTCCTTATGAACCTTATTTAGCTTACAGACATTTTTGTCCCATCTTAGTTCTCGATGCTAGCTGGGGGGAGGGGGAAACTGCAGGCGCGATCAGAACCAAGATGACCGCTTGCATATAATTAAGGCCTATTATCCGGTGGTTGGTGATTTAGGCTCCCAGACCTGCGGATGGTGATCGTCACGGACAGCAGACAGCCGGGGATGCTCCATGTAGAAGACGTGCTGCAGGCAGGGGAGAGCTCTCACCATAAGCAGCTCCAGGATCTGCAGAGCAAGCTGTCCTTCGACGACCCCATCAACATCCAGTTTACTTCGGTAACCCTCCATGAACCTCTCAGTGGGGCACTGCAAGCATCTGATGATTCAGTGGTGGACTCATGTGACCCCGGAGTGGCACGGAATAAAACAACATCCAACCTTGGCAGAGCCATGCGGAGGATGTCTGCTTGTAAATGTACTTATCCTATGGACATATGCCAGGTTGTGTATATGCCAGACTCTTGGAAGCCAATGAAATGTTTGGGGCTTGTCCACCCAGGCCTCGTTAGGTACATCCCTGGCATGCATCGATAACCTTGTTGAAAAGACATGGAAGTTCAGAAACATTGCATCGTTTGACTTCTGTCATTTTTCTATTATAGGGCACAACAGGAAATCCAAAAGGAGCCACGCTGAGCCATCACAATATCATCAACAACGCCTTTTTTGTGGGTCAGCGCGTTGGTTATGGATGGAGGGTGAGCCCCTATATATGTCTGCCTCATCAACTCATCTTTGCTGCGATGTTAATGAATGCTTCACCAAATGAGCCCACCCTCTGTGTCCTGGCCAGCCGAGGGTCCGGCTGTGCCTGCCGGTACCGCTTTACCACTGCTTCGGCTCGGTGCTGGGAGGGATGTGCTTAGCCACGCACGGGATCACGCTGGTCTTCCCGTCCGCCGGCTTCAACAGCCGCGCCAACCTGCAGGCCATCCAGGACGAGAAGTACAGACAAACACTAGGCCCACGCCATCGGCTGCAGAAACATCTAATCAAAGATTGCTTTTTTGATGGGGTTTTGGTGTATGCTTTTTGGAAGGTATTGGAATCCATGCGTGTTTCCCTCAAAGGTGTAACTTCCTGTACGGAACACCCACGATGTTCATCGACATGCTCAGCCAACCGGACCTCCAGCAATTCGACCTTTCATCAGTAGAAGCCGGTGAGAGGGATTCTGCTACAGTTTTCTAAGTTCTTTACTGGTTGATTGTACCGTGAAATCACAGATGATCTGATCTGTAAAGGTTGGTCTTTTCACTGCCGTGCTGTGGTATTCGGAAAATACCAACAGGGCATCACATAGAACAGTGTTAGGTAATGGTAAACCTGCAAAACAGGTCTGTTTTGCAATGGAAACAGAGCACATGGTTTCAGTTGGGGATGATATTCATACCTTGTATTACTGGATTATGTAATGGAAACAATGTCTGTGGTGCTTCAGGAATCATGGCTGGATCTCCCTGTCCGCCAGAGATTATGAGGAAACTTAAAGTGGATCTGAACATTCAAGAAATGACGGTAAGCATGACTTGTGGAGTATACAGACCTAACCACTGGTTACATCCCGTGATACATAAGTAACATTTATGCTGCCATATCAAATATGAGTGTGATTAGTGTGATTTCAGTATTATTTTAGGTTAAGTTAAGGCTTTAGCTTGGAGGTCGTTCAGCAATCACTTTAATATGCTAGATTACTTAGATATATAATACAATTATTTATATATATATATATCAAATAATATAAAATTAACAAGGCAGTTACCTCATACACTATCGTAGATGTAAAGTGTTAGGTTAGACTTATAACAATAAATTATGTATTTTATTTCATTATTTTAACAGATAGCCTACGGGACCACAGAGACCAGCCCGGTCACATTCCTGGGGTTCCCGTCCGACCGAGATGAGTTGAAGATCAACACCATCGGATGCATCATGGACCACACCGAGGCACTCCTTCTACTGACCTCTCTTGTTCCCACCTTTAAACGGGCCGGCGACTGTTGCTAAGGGGCCTCTCTCTCTCTCTCTCTGTGTGTCCTCGCAACAGGCGAAGGTGGTGGACCCCTCCACAGAAGAGATGGTTCCTCTGGGGGAGTCCGGGGAGCTTCTCATCAGGGGGTACTGCGTGATGCTGGGGTACTGGGACGACCTCAAAAAGACCTCAGAGGTCATCTCTCCCAGCCGCTGGTACAAGACCGGGTAGGATGACCGCCTACATCCTACCAGTAGGCGTTCATGAACAGGAGACTAACTCCTACCTGCTCCCAAATGGCCTGTATCTGAATTCACTGTTTTTATTATTTCGATTTGGTGGTTTTGATCAGAGTCTTGTCTGTTCGCTTTTCCAACTCAGAGACATCGCCAGTCTGAACAGTTTGGGCTACTGCCGTATAGAGGGACGCATCAAAGACCTGATCATCCGAGGCGGGGAGAACATCTACCCCGCAGAGATTGAACAGTTTCTCCACACGCATCCCAAAGTACAAGAGGCGCAGGTCAGACTCTAGAGGACGCCAAACACACAGACAACACCACGACCTAGAATCAGATAAGCTTCAATAAGCATCACAATCCAAGCTTTTCTAGGTGTTAATTATTAATGTGAAGTCCACGAAAGCGTGTACAGACATGTAAATCGATGATTTAATTATTTACGTGCTTAGCGTATCAGGATCTATGTGCCAGGTGTTGTAATCCACTACCTCTGGTTACCCAGGTGATAGGAGTGAGAGACGTGAGGCTGGGCGAGCAGGTGTGTGCCTGCATCAAGCTGAAGGACGGCCAGACATCGAGTGTGGAGGAGATTAGAGCCTTCTGCAAGGGGCAGGTATGTGGCATCTTGATAACTGTGGTTTGGCCGTTCACTAGTAAACTCAATGGCATTTAAAACATGTTATTTCCCCTTTAGATCTCTCACTTCAAGATCCCCCACTATGTGATGTTTGTTCATAGCTTTCCTTTGACCGTCTCTGGAAAGGTAAGAGGCTTAGGAGTCTTTTAATACCATGTATTGAGTGTGTATGTGTGTGGTGTTTTGGGAAGGTTGAATCATTCTCTTTATTCTTTTTTAAGATCAAGAAGAATAATTTGCGAGAGGAGATTGAGAAGAAGCTGGATATGGAGCAGAAAGTCTGATTGACTGGAACACTAGAAGGACACCACTGGTGAAATTCACAGAAGTGCTTCTTAAGATGCATGTAAAAAATAGCAATATCAAGTCCATACGAATATCCACAACTGCCAATAGTTTTGTAAAAACTATTGGCAGTTTGGTAAAGTGACTTTACTATGTATAGTCACTTTACCAAAGGACTCAAATGTCATTAAGGAACACATGTCAAGTCAGTCAGTCAACAAGGACCATGGCTCAGGCTGACAACATGAATGCATCCATTTTACCAAAGCAAGACAGACACCTCTATATCCTCAAATTAATCACTACACTTTTTCACTCCCGATATATTTGTTACATCTTTTTCAATAAAAAAAAAAGTGATTCAACCAAAAATACATTAATGCAAATATGTATGTTCTGAAAACTTTATTTAACCAAATTAGACAAACATTTGACAAACAAGCCTAGAATATAACATCTGACCACTGTGCAAAAAGTTAAATTCAGAAGAAATGTTTCAAACATGCAATTCAGTAACAGAAATAAATAGGAGCTAAATAGCAAAGGTCAGTATATACATATGTGACAGGCTTACAGCCCAAGACAACCGGTTAGCAGTCTTTATATGGAGCCATACCAACAGGTCCATCTGGAGCCTTTCAGTCTACGTTCTAAAATGTGGAAAGGTTAGCACTCACTTTCCGCTAAGGGCAAGTTAACGTTTTGCATTTTCAGAAAATGAACAGGATTTAAATCTAGCTTGCGGATGTAAACTGAAGGCAGCATCAGCGGAACAAGCCAGGAGAGGTATTACAGTGAACTTACGGTTTGTCAAGACAGTATAGAAAACGGTACAACAAATGAAATGTTAAACGCTTGCTTAACATATCCTGTTAGTCAGGGTTACAGAACAGAGTGAGCAGGCCCACAAACCAACACACGGCATAACAAAAAACTGCTCCCTGAAACGTCAATGGCCAACCATAGAGAAAACAAAACTTGAGCAAAGAAACATTGTGAGAGATCCCTCCTAATACAGAACCAGCACATATCTGAACATCAACATCCAGGCTCCATCCAGTAGAATGGGTGTGCTGTCGCTACATGAGTTCCAACCGTTCAGTCATTTAACGCATGTACCGGCTGGCTTGTTAGGGAAAACAGACAAGAATAAATCGCAACGCTCACTTAGATATTATATGATAAACTCTGAACATAACCCTTCATAAATACATTCTAAATTGAAATGAGTTTAAACTGTGCAATTAAAGTGAAAGTAAGTGGAACCAAAACATTTTGAGAGCTGCAATTAAGATCCTTTCCGTGTGTAGAGGTTCCCCAATGAACAAAATGAACAAGTTAATCATTGAACTGCTTCAGAGCAGAGGTCGAGCGAGAGAGAGAGGGCAGACAGCGTGCAGCCCAGCTGACGGGCGCATGCCTGTGTACGGAGAGGTTAATACACACACACTACTAGCTTGCAGACCTACTCAGCCATGCTTCTATGGCTGAGAGAGGCATTAACTCATGTGTATCCAAGGTGTCTTAGATTAAACCGCACAATCAAAAAGAGTCCGCGCCACACACACACACACACACACACACACACACACACACACACACACACACACACACACACACACAGACTTAAGTGTCCCATCTACTCTCATTCTGCGGGGGAAGGTTGGAGCCTGTCCAGGGCGGGGCTGTGCTGGGGGTGCTGGGTGGGTCTTAGACGCTGAGTGGCAGCATGCCAGGCGGAGACACCGCTCTGGAGGGAGCCATGGACGTCAGCGATTCTAAGCCGTTCACAGTCCTGGTGGAGCCCCATTGACACACACAAGAGAGATAGAAAGAGCGACACGCACACAAAACAACAAATCATTAGTTCAGTTATTCATAAGCACAAAGGTGCTATTTCATCCAATTGTTTGGATTAGTTTAGAAGAACATTGCACAGAACGACACACACTGCTATACAAGAGGCAGACTGACGTTTTGTCGAGGTAGGTGGTGTGTAGCGAGTGGGGGAACTTGGTGGCGTTGCTGTTCAGCAGCGTCCCGTTGCTGGTGGGGTTGTAGTTCTTCCTCGCCTGCTGGTCCTTCGCGTAGTTCCTGCACGCCGCTAGCTTAGACTCCAACGACTGGAAGACGAGACGGGGAAACAATCAGAGCTACGTACCGGCAGAACCGACGGTCTTCCACTTGTCCCCGGGACTCCGTAACTCCAGAGGTCTCGCTGACTTGGCGAGGACCGCAGCCGAGATGTGATCAACCTCTGGCAGCAGAAAAAGGCCGTACTTACACCCACTTTACGTAGAAGGTCGCCCACAATGCTCAGCGCCGATATCCGAGCAGAGGGCGTGAGCGCGGTGTTGCCACAGCCGTTGGTTAACACTGGGAGAGATGGAAGACGACAAGGAAGTTCAAATTGCAAATGAGACTCAATCCGACATTTAAGGAAAAAAGCCAATAGGCCTATGGGGTTGGTGGTGGAGGAGGGGGGGGCTGACCTTTAGGGTTGACGAAGGGGGGGCTCGGGCCCACGGGTGTGCCGGGGAGCGAGAGGGAGGCTTGCACGGGCGACTCCATCTTGTGGATGTCGGACGTGGGCGAGCTGGGCGCTGACATCCTGTCCGTGGTGCGCTCTCTCACGGCCAGTTCCTGCCTCAGATCTGCACAGGACACAAAGCGTGTTTAACAGGAGTAACATTGAAGACACTTTCATCTGAATCGATTTATGGTTGTACATCGATGTAGTTTAAGACACATGGGAGTTAATGAGCAGAAAGGGTTTTGAATCTTGCTCACGGATGTGTTGACCTGGGGACTCTTCCACCTTAACCACCAGAAAGAGAGAGAGAGAGAAAGAGAAAGAGAAAGAGAAAGAGAGAGAGAGAGAGAGAGAGAGAGAGAGAGAGAGAGAGAGAGAGAGAGAGAGAGAGAGAGAGAGAGAGAGAAGAGAGAGAGAGAGAGAGAGAGACAGACTCCGTGCCCCCACCTCGTGCTTCGTCTTTGAGCCTCTGCACAGACACCAGCAGGGACTCCTTCTCGTCCAGCTCGCTCTCCAGGAAGGCGTTCCTCTCGATGGCCTGGTTCAGGCGGCCCTCGAAGTCCTCCAGAGACACGATGGTGGCCCTGTGAAGGGGGGGGGGGGGTAAGGGTCAAAGTGTCACTTGTTGTATTCTTGCATTATATTTCAGATCAGCGTGAACCAAACACAATACGGCAAGATGCCACCCCTGAAACAGAGGTCGTACCGGGGGCAACATGAGCACATATGAAAGACAAAAAGGACAATCATGAAGACAATCTAAAAGAGAAATGTTAAGTAATAAATAGGCAAGATGGACATTGATCTAAAGTTTTGTCACTGACTAAATAAAAAAGTGTATAGTGTCGAGTGTTGTTCCGAAAAACTATAAGCTGCTTAATTTTGGGGGGGGTGGGCAGCAGTGGGGTTTGGGGGTGGGCAGCAGTGGGGTGGGGTGGAGGGTGTGCCGGTGTCCCCCTCACCTCTTGGCCCGCTCCAGGTCGTCGTTGGCCTGCTCCAGCTCCCGCACGTACTTGTGCAGCTGCTCCTTGATGCTGCGCGTCTGGCCCAGGTCGTCCTCCAGGGCCGACACCTGCTTGTAGTTCTGGGCGTACTGCTGCTCCAGCTTCTCCTGCAGGGGCGAGACAGAGAGCGAGAGCGAGAGAGCGAGAGCGAGAGCGAGAGCGAGAGCGAGAGAGAGAGCGAGAGCGAGAGAGCGAGAGCGAGAGCGAGAGAGCGAGAGAGAGAGAACCAGAGACAGAGAGAGGGTAATACAGATGGAGAGAGGGAGACACACAGACAGACACAGAGAGAGAGCAATAGGAAGGAATGAGTCAGAGAAGAAAAATAAAAGTCTCCTCCAAGTGTAACAGCTAGTTTCTCTGCCGACTCATTGTAGCGACTGGGCTTGGGAAGCCCCTGAGTCATATGGCTGAGGAAGGGACGCTTTTGAAGCCCGGATCTCACATCATTAGTTAAGAACCAAAAGGGGCCTCAGAGGTCCTGCCGTCACTGGTCCTCTGTGTCTCCTGGGGACGGCCCCCTGTCTCATCTGGTCCGGGGGAGGGGGACCAGAGACCCCCCCCCCCCTCAACCCTGGCTCATCTGGTCTGGGGGAGGAGGACCAGAAACCCCCCCCTCAACCCTGGCTCATCTGGTCTGGGGGAGGAGGACCAGAAACCCCCCCCCCACCCCTAACACTGGCTAATCTGGCCTTGGGGAGGAGAAGCCACAAAGAGTTTTTTCGTAATTGTCTTCTTCTTCCAGCGTTGAAAGGAACATATGGTTCATTGTCTGTAGTGAGATGTAGCGTCTTGTTGCGCAACAGCAGCAGAAAAGGCTTGAACAACTTGTGTTATCTCTCTCTCCCTCCCTCTCCCTCCCGCTCATCCTATTACAACGTGCTGGAGGATTACCTGAGGAAAGACTCAGTAACGCTTGAACGTGTATGAGGTCATTCGACAAGGTCCCCAGCTCTATAAATATCACATGGGTTACTAATCATAGTAGCTGCTAAATTGCTGTTACGAGGTCATTCATGAAACATAACTTCTAGAAACTATCGGAAACTGAGAAAATCCAGGATTTATGAAATGCAGAGAGAGCTCAATAGCCTGATTGTATCTCATATGTGTGCTGGGTTATATTGCGTATTTTGCTTAGGGTATTAGAACACACGGATACATTTTCAAATAAACTGGGTAGTTTTCCGAAACCGAATGTTGTGGAGATACCGAATGTTGTGCGGAGATACCGAATGTTGTGAAGCTACTGCACGTTAAGAAGCTACTGAATGCTGTGAAGCCACTGCACGTCGTGGCGCATGTCTCCGGGCTCACCTTGAGGTTGTCCACCTCGTTCCTCAGCCTCTGGTTCTCCGACTGCAGGTCTCGGAGGCGGTGCTCCGCCTGGACCAGCTGGGCCTCCAGCTCAGCCTCCAGCTCCCTACTGCCCTCCTGGAACTCCTGCAGCTCTTCCTGGGCATCGTGGCAGCTGCAACCAGACACACACACGCACACGCACACACGTCAGTTCAAAGCAAACCTGCCTGGTATTGTCCATCATTCATGATGACCGGTGCTGGCCATCAGATGACTGATGACCACACAAAGCTGTGGCCTGTGCTCTAGAACGTCGGCCTGCCTTTTGTCCCAGGAAACAGCTCAGTGTTTTTATATGCAGTTCTGGTTCCATTCATCCCTGTGGTCAGAGATCATAATCCCCAGGGAAACAATAGAGTAGGTGCCATCAAAAGCCTGTGTTGTTGTCGAGGTTATTGTAGATACTGTGTTTAGCCTTCTGATCCCGGTCGCGCATCCCATTAAGTTCACTGGGGGCAGCATGCAGAGATGTCGAGTGGGATCTGGAAATAGCGCGGAGGAGCGAGCTAAATAAAGAGAGTCTGCCTGTAAGCAGCACTATAAACAGGGCTGCTGGGCTGTGGCCCGATACACAGAAGAGGTTAAGAAAAGGTAGGAGGGGAACAGGCAGGAGGTCTGAAACCCGAAAAGGGGAAGTGAGAAAAAGACATGCGCCGGGAACCACAGACTTGACAGAGCTGACCTCACCGTCTAGGAACTTCAAGTCAACAAGTTTTTTGGGTACCTAATGAGAAGAATGCAACATTAAAAATGAAAGGGACCCCAAATATAGCTGGGCAATTAATCGATTTTCAATCGTAATTCGGATTTATGGTCAATAATCGATGACAACATGACAGCATGCACTGAAAAAAGTGAGTGTTTAGAGTTTGCCTAAAGTCTGGCAACCAAATGTTGAATTTGTTAATCATTGTGTATCTTCAAATAAAATCCAAACTTAAAAAATATATATATTTGTCATTTACAGAAAAACCCCCGATTAAAATCGATTATCGGGTTCGGTTTGAGAAGATCTGAGATTTTATTTTTTGGCCAAATCGCCTTGCCCTAACCCCAAATAAGCCCCCCCCCCCCCCAGTTCTCTGTGGTCGGTCTGGGCTGTGGTGTCCTAGAGGAACCAGTTGTTTTGCTGGTCCCGACACACACACCAGCCGCCAGCTGAGGCCGTCTCATCAGCAGGCTGAGCCATGTGACCGCTGGCCTCAACAGTACACACTTGTCCTGTCTCTCCCCCCCGACACCCAGTCTGCACACCAACACACTTGGGAATGTGCAGTAGGCGTCAGGGAGCTTGGGAACGCATAACATGGAATAGTGTTCAATAATGAATGTGTATAACAACAAAGTAAATGTGTATCAATGTACATTACATCTGAATGGAATGGAGAAGCCCTGCACTCTTACTGGCCATTAGAGTAAAGAGGAGAACTAGCCTTCTGCCATCAAAACACTACACACTCCATGGACGTATTCAAAACACACCCAACGTTGAGGTCCAGATATCACAGAGGACGTGACTAACACACATGAGCCATACCCCAGGCGAGCACAGCTCTAGCGCGGTGTTTTCTCCCTTGTTTTTCCCCCTGATTTACCCAGAGCAGGAAATTCTTAGAAACCAGTCAGGATGTTGTTAACTATTTCTGTGCCGTTTTTACAAAGTCACCCCACACCCCTTGCAAGACCACCACCTATGCTCATAACATGATTGCATAACAGCCACAGAGGTGAAAGTTTAAGAAGAGAGTTTCAGAAGAGAATTGGTCAACACAGCAACAAATGGCACTGCTTTTGTTTGGATAGCGATATGAAAGGTTAGAAAGAGATAAGGATTGTAGTAGTGTAATGGAAAATTCTGACATATTGATATACTGTACATTGCTATATCCTTGGTTATACGATTCACCAATTATTTTTACAATGCATATCACTACAGCATTCCCCACGCTCACCACAATGGCTGTAGCTTTACAGATATACAGATAGCTACATAGCTACACAAACAGAGCACCACTTACTACCTCTATATTAGCCCCAGTATATCAGCACCAGTATATCAGCGCCAGTATACCAGGGCCAGTATACCAGCGCCAGTATACCAGCGCCAGTATACCAGCGCCAGTATACCAGCGCCAGTATATCAGTACCAGTATATCGGCACCAGTAAAGTAGAAAAAGTATATTAACATTAACATTTGGGCCATTTAGCAGATACTTTTATCGAAAGCGACTTACAATAAATACATCTGTCAGAAGAAAGAGAAACAATCTATCGCTGTCGGTACAGTTAGGATGTTGATACAAGAATTGTCACCAGTATAATAGCAACAGTATAGTAGCACAAGAATAGTAGCAGCAGTAAAGTAGCATAAGTATAATGGCACCAGTATAGTAGTTGCAACAGTATATCAGCACCACAATAGTAGCTGCTCCAGTATAGAAGCAGTATGGAGTTGGAATGTCTCCCTGTTCTGAGAGCACTTGTGTCTGTGTCTACGCTAGGCTCTCCACAGCTGTTCCTCTTGGGGTATGCATACCTCCAAAGCTAGCCTGGGTCCATAGCCTTGTACAGGCTATCTGACACACTGAGTTTTTCCTGGGAAAGAATCGAATGTCATGAAACCCTAGTGCTACTTTCTTTGCCCGAGGCAGAAGCTGAAACTGAATAACACATTCAGAGCATATATAATAACGTAACAGTTGGGCCATGATGTTTTTAACCAAGTATAGCAACTGTTGACCTGTTTAGGGCTGACTCCTGACCGTCTACACTCAACAAGTGACCCCGTTGAAGGGTCTCTTGTTGACATATCATCCTTTAGGGCTTTTTTTTTGCCTTAGCGTGTGATGCAGGCTTATATAATGGTAGGGCATAACAATACACAACGCTTATGTTATGACATAACACCTATGCAAGGGTTGGTGAACCATTCAGCCAACAAAAAAAAAGCCTGTCTTCAGAACTATTAGCTCTATTAGCACACACACATATGCACACATACCTTTTCTTATATTTAAGGGATAGCAACTTCCAGTAATTAATTTCTTCGTCCTTCGAAGGGAATTTGGGGATCATCTCTGTTTCCATGGCTGGGCAGCCTAAAGAAAAGGAAAGAAGAGAAAGATACATGAGCCGTGGCCTGATGATGACAAAAGCATGCATTTTGACCTTATCAACCGGTTTCCAAGTAAAAGGTTTTCAGAATGCCCTTTGGTTGAGTGTAACCCACAGATCATATAAGTGTCTATCCACAGAGACAGAAAACAGTCAATAAGGCTGGAGGTTAATACATATTATATTAGTATGTAAAAAGACAGATGTGGGTGCGTTTCCTATCCATATAAAAGCCCATCTGTCCCGGGGGTTGAAACCCACCACAACTCCCTTCATCATCCAGGGGCTGTTCCATCACGTCAGCACAGCGCATCACCAGTAGGCACACATGGATCCAAGCTGGCCAACATACAACTGAGGTCGGGACCACAAGTTTGGCTCAACTTCAGGGCCATTAACCAAAGGGGTTTCCTACAGTGTCCAAGTCGAGTTTTAGGCGCAATACCTCAAGCTGTGCTCCTTATAGAGGCACAGGCAGAAAAACATGCAATTAAACTGGTTATTTGTAGTGGAAAAAGTGAATATATGTCCAAGCCAGGCCACGCTATAGACTTTAGATGAAAATGAGCAGAGCACCATAATCCACTTCTGTAGGCTCTCTTTGAAAAATCCCCTTTACCTGGAAGTCTGAGTTAAAGTCCTAGCCTCCTAGGCCTTCACAGAATGTTCATTTCCCATGACAGTCCCCTTCAGTGGGCTATCAGGGTTGTGGTGGATGGCATGCAGGGTCAAGGGAGGGACAGAGTAGCGGGATGAACAGGGCACAGCAGTTTGTCCTTTCTGCATTCCTCTCAGATTGGGTGTCGATAGGTGACTCACCACATCCAGCTCCGTGTACTGTTGTTAAGAGGCAGGGAGCTCTACAACCCGCGGGTGACCTGTGGAATAACGCCACCGAAGAGGAATGTGGCCAACGGTGGCTAGACACACAGACCCTTCAACACGGGCAAGGCATTCTCAACCTTTTGACTTCTTCCAAGCATTTTCATGTTTTGGTCGCAATAGGTCAGTTTGGTCACTGTTGAGAGTTTGAGTGGGGGAAGTTGTTGTTTTTTTTAAATCATTCAGGTGGTCCATCATGTAATAGAGAATAGATAAACACTGTCGTTTCCATAGTGATCCAGACTAAAACAAAAGTGTCAACGTTATCTTGAGAAACACAATAGGTACTGCCACATCCTTGAATGTCAACATGACTCTGACGTGCATCAGACTGAGCCAGCAACACACTGTTATCATAGATTTGACACTTTATTGTAAAACTATAATAAAAGCATGACAGAGTTTGCTTTGCATAGGCTGTCTAAAAAAAGAAAACAGGTTCGCCGGTTAGACAAAAAAGTTCCTCTCATCGCATCAGCATATGCGGGTACCATGGTGAGATAACAATAACACAACTATATGATGTTCATATGCACTGCATTATACAACTGACGAGCCAAAGTATTACAACTAGACTGATAAAGTCCTCCCCTTTTTCACTTACAGATGTTTAGCGATGATCTATAATGCACGTACAGATGTTCAGCGATAATAGGGGTGGACCCCATTATAGATCAGAGCCAAAATCAGGTCCAAAATCCCTAAAACAATCATTCCTCTCTCCGGAAATCGTGGTTCAGTCAAAACGCCGGGTTTGGTGGGCAGCATGAGGATCCCCTAGTCGGGCTTCACATGTTACCTTCTCGTTTAACACAATAACAGTGTCCTCAACAGCGACTCTTACGAAATCTCGATACAAGATACCGGCGTCAGATGTGACATGTATTACTAATATGATTCATCATGATTCAGTGGTTCACTCACTCCCTGTGAGCAGTTGGCCTCCTCGAGAGACCGGCTGGATGTGAAAAGCTTAGCAGTGGTTGTGGTGGACTGACCATTGCGGTCTACGAGCTACCGTCAATGGGGGTTATTTTACAGGTGTAGGCTGGCTATACAAATACGATCACACCGTGTCATGTCATGTAATACCACGGAAACATAGTACAGTGTTCAAACAGAACAAAATTGCTGTTAGTATACTTGGCACCATGAAAAGGGGAAGCCTCGACGCCCAGTTCAGGAGCCGACGAGGGTCGCTACGAAGGCGATTTTTCTTGAGAGGAATGCGACCAGAACAGTCGGGTGTGGGTTCGAGTTCGTACCTGGGCATGTCAAATCACGGTCCAGTTGTGGGCTTTCTCGGCAAGTCTTCTTCTAGCAAACTGTAACTTACATCCACTGTAACGCACACACCACCAGAACGTCAAACCATCTGTGGGTAAACTGTTTCGGAAATTGCCAACGCGTCTCGGAAGCGACGCTATAGCTGCGCGCTGACGTCGGTGATGGGTGCGTCAGAAGGAGGCGGGGCGACCATAGAAATTGCATGAGTAGAATTGGCTCTATCAAGCCCGAGTCAGTGCTCTACATTGTGCTTATCGTGCCCATCACCACAAGGTGGCATTTGACCGACTGGTTTAATGCAATCTCTCGTTATGCCAAAACAATGTTATATGCATGTTCTTGACAATGTGGTAAACAAACAAGATATTTTTTTAACCTGATTTTATTCAGCTGTGTTAATAAAGTCATTCACATCCCCCATTCACATTTGAATTCATATTTATATAGGCTTATATATTAAACATGTTGTCTAAATATCATATAATAGGCTAAGGTATTGCTTAAATAGTGTAGGCATGCGTTGCATGTATGTATGTTTGTATGTTGCCGACCGCTTAGTAAACTTGAAACTATGCAACCTGTGAAATGTGAACCTGCTTGACCACTTCTGCCACAGATCCAATCAGCCGAGTCCTTGCATCGCAGGTGACAGTCGCTGATTTAGAAGGGAGCCTCGAAACCAGACTGGTCACACTCCGAAGTGACAAGTTCCTTCTTAGCGAACAAAAAGAAGAAGTGAATGAGGATCCAAGGATAGTCTTCAGGGGTTACTCCGACTGCTCGTCTCCCTGAAAGCTATATCCTTACACATCTGCTGGTGGATTAAATGGCATTTTACAAGCACGAAGGTGTGGAGGAGCCTACGGAACCAGAATGCCCGGTGTGTTACGAGAGCCTGTCGGGCAGCGAGAGGACCCTGAGCTGTGGACATGTCTTCTGCCACGACTGTCTGGTGCGCACGCTGGTCAGCACCACCGGAGACGGAGTGGTCAGAGACACCATCATCTGCCCTGTGTGCCGACACCTCACGTTCATAAAGAAACAAGCAGACGCCGTGGTGGCGTTACTGCTCAACGCAGAGAAAGAAGAGACCAAGCAAGGGCAGCAGACGCTGAAGGTTCCCATTCCCGCGCCCGCGGGCGCGGAGTACTTTGCGCAGTACCCGGGGGCTCTGTTGCAGTCCGCCGCGAGAACTGTCCCGCTGGGCTTCGACTGGAGGCGCTGTTTCCGGCGGATGGGGGGTTTGCGGCGACAGATACTGGTGTTCCCCAACCTGGACCATAACGCGTCTCAGATCTTCATCATCAGCGAGCAGGGTCGCCCCATGGCCGAGGAGGACGCGCTGCGGGAGGTCTCCACAGTGGTGGTGGTGCAACCACCGCCTGTCCGGCCCAGGCGCATTAAGATCTGCACCACGGGACGTTGGTTGCTCTTCTTGCTATCCATCTTCACTATACTTGCACTGGTGGCTGCCACTTTACCTTGGATATTATTAGCTTAACTATGTCACTATGCAATCTGAACTGCGTAAACTCGCTTGACCACTTCTGCCGCAGATCCACAACCAACCTTGCATCGCAGGTGACAGTAGCTTGGTAGCCTCGAAACCAGACCGGTCACACTCAAAATTGAGAAGTTCCTTCTCAGCGAGCAGAAGGAAGTGGTGAATGACGATCCACGGAGAATCTTGAGGGGTTACTCTGTTTGCTCGTCTCCCTGTATAGACTTACACATCTGTTGGTGGATAAGATGGCATTTTACAAGCACGAAAGTGTGGAGGTGCCCACGGAACCAGAATGCCCTGTGTGTTTCGAGTGCATGTCCGGCAGCGAGAGGACCCTGAGCTGTGGACATGTCTTCTGCCACGGCTGTCTGGTGCGCACGCTGGTCAGCATCACCGGAGACCGAGTGATCACAGTCAGAGACACCATCATCTGTCCTTTGTGCCGACACCTCACGTTCATAAAGAAACAAGCAGACGCCGTGGTGGCGTTACTGCTCGACGCCAAGAAAGAAGATACCAAGCAGGGGGAGCAGACACTGAAGGTCCCCATCCCGGCCCCTCCGGGCGCCTTTACGCATTACCCGGGGGGCTCTGTTGCAGTCCGCCGCGAGAACTGTCCCGCTGGGGTTGGACCGGAGGCGCTGTTTCCGTTGGATGGGGTCTTTGAGGCGATAAATACTGGTGTTCCTCAACCTGGACCATAACGCGTCTCAGCTCTTCATTATCAGCGAGCAGGGTCGCCCCATGGCCGAGGAAGACGCGCTACGGGAGGTCTCCACAGTGTTAATGCTGCAACAACCGCACGTCCGGCGCAGGCGCACTTATTGCCGTCCATATTCAATATACTTGCACTGGTGGCTGCCCCTTTGCATTGGATTTTTTTGGCTTAACCGTGTGTGATTGGTTTTACTGTACAGCTGCAATGTGTTTTATGGAGACCTGATAATAGTGCTAAGAATTAAGATACCCGATGAGTTGGAATGCATAATAAATGACCATTGTAATCTCAATAATCAAATATGAATTCCAGATTTATGACCTTATGAAGAGAACTGTGTGTCCCCCCACCAGTAGCACTCGTTTACTTAACAGGCCTAGCTTGTTCGTTTTGCATTAGTGTGGAAGGTGGAAATGGAAGGAATGGGGAAGAGTCAGAGTGTGTGTGGCTGAACAGTTGTGTAACCAGGCAACTGAGTTGAATGACGCAAAACATATGAAGGTTGGTCTCTATTCTTAGAAGTTTTTCTCAAGAGGCACTGTGTTATCAAAACACCAGTTCCGGCCATACCTTTACCTGTCTGGATTTAGCAGATATTATTTATTCAGAGCGACCCCCGTTTTATCAAAGCACCCCACCCCAATGTGCAATGAGGGTGCTAAGCTGCAATAAAGGGTTTTGAGCAACATTAATGATACAAGCCATTGAGTCACCAAACATCCCGAGGTCAAGCGGTGACGTAAACAGATAATGAAGGAACTAACGCCCCAGACTCCACAGAGGCAATTACTCAGCGTATCTTCTGTGGACTTTTTAATCTGACCTCTTTAACATTTGGTTGGGCCGTTTACGTTTTGGAGTAATTCAGATACTATACTTCTCGGCTTTTTTGTTAGCCATTGGCATTTTTTCTCTTGAGGTGACCAATAATTGATGTGGCACAGCACAGGCCGTCTTTCCCTGCATGGGAAAGACGCGCAGGTAAAGATGAGCTGATGTTTGTAACGAGATCCACCGTGGTATTGGGTAACTACTGATGGGCCTTAAGAGAGGGCTCGGGTCTCACGAAAACACCAGGCAATGTGGCTGCCCTGAATGGACACACTCCGATCCCTGACCGCCTCGTGGTTTGTTACAGTTGTTCATGTTATTTTATGATCACAGTTTGCAGCACTTACCAAAGTTCTGAATAGACAAATTAAACGTATGTTTTAACAGGAGTGTAATTGCTTGTAGTATGCAGCCAGCTCTGTCGCTGATACCAGGTGACATGCATGCACACACACATCTAGGCAGGTACTAAGGTACACTCCTGGTTTCTGTCGCTGACTGCACACTGTCCTTCCTGTTGTTCCAGTCGTGCAGGTTGAAGGAGCTCAACCTCTTCGCCCAGATGGTCATGTCATGAACTCTGATTTAATCCATTAGAGTCTGATTTATTTTATGCAGGTGAGAAAGTACTTTAAAACTCACAAAAGTTGTTTTGTGTTAAAGAAAGGATGGGCCTAATCCACTTTCTCCACCTGAGGTGAAGAATGTGTTGTTATTAAGTCAAGAACAAAAGCACATGCACCATCTTATTGTTTGGGCTGGGACTAAGTCAAGGCGTTCTGTCTTAGTCATTTTCATCTTTTTGTACGAGGTATGAAACCTGGTAATCATATAAAAACTACTCCTACAGTCGACCCTGTTTTTGTTGTCATTAAATATAAATACCGTTTTTTCTGTATTTATACACAGGACAAATAAAACCACACAGACCATAGGGTTATCAAAATGTATAGTTTAATATATATATTTATTTCTGACATTCTGATATGGATTGCAGTCGGCGTCGCAGTACACACGGAGTTCCACTTGATATGCAAAGCAGGGGGGGGGGGGGGGAGTTTGACAAGCGACAATTTCATTTGTACACTAGTTGTGCAAGCAGTTCATATGAGGTCAACATCTACTATCCACTTGTTTATTGTATTGCTCAAAGAACCCTTTAGTCTTACTAGTATTATTATTATTATTATTAGTCGTATTATCATTATTATCCACGTTTATTACTAGTCCATTACTGGTCTCTTTCTCCATTTCTTTCATGAACCCCTTCTAATTGCTTTCATGAGACAGTAATTCACACACCAATCATGTAAAATACTATCTAGATACATGCATGACAGCCATATATTTGTTCTTTCTTCCATAAGAAATATGCCCCCGAACCCTCATTCGATTTATTCCAACCAACGCTGGCTTGGATGAGTATTGGGAATAATCAGAGTTTAAAAGATCAGGGTTTTAAACTGGATGTAAAATGAGTCTCTAAATCATTGAGTCTTTGGCGCAAAATATGCTTGAATAATGTTTACTTGACTCAAAGTAGATGAAATTGCTTGACTATGAGGCTAAATATGTCTTTCTAAACAACTGTGCGATGAACACACACATTCACTGATATTTGAGCATTGTAATAGTTGGTTGACTCGACAGAATGACTTTTATCGTTGAAAGAATCGTTTCCTGACAGGAAGAAACAGAGGGTAAAAACGTGGTTCCTTATAACTGTGCAATAAACACACCAAAGATGAGTGCATGCGTTTATGTGTGTGCACATGTGTGGAGTGTGGGTTTACGATGCAAAATGCACTACAGAAATACTGCCCTGTATGGTAAATATGTGCCATCCGGCTGTTTCATGAGCTAAACACAAGCACTCATCCACACTACGAGCACTTAACCAATGACCTATCACAAAGTATCAGGTGTCCAATTAGTTATGGACATTTTGACTGAGTCACATTCAATCAGCACGAGAGAGCAAGAGAGAGAGAATTCCCAGCCTCCTTATAAATATGGATAAGTTTGGATCCAGCAAATTAAAATACAACCTCTTATATGTCCATATAGCTCCAAAATAATTATAATAATAGTAAAAACAACCATTGCTAGGGCACTTGCAATTGTTGTAATTGTATCACCACAACCATCAATATGGTAATCAGTATCACCATAATCTTCATAAGCCTAGTTCACAGCGAACACACACTTTATCATACCATGGACGACTTAGTAGTAAAAACACAAACTTAAATTCCTGTATGGCCGAAGTGAACCAACACACACACACACACACACACACACACACACACACATCAAATCAGGAAATTGCTTTAAAATAGAAATAATTGCACTTCAATCGACACGATTATTGTCCTCAGACGTTTCATATTAAATTACAAAAGCGACAATGCAGCATGTGTTCTTTTAGGGATTTGAATGGACACACTTTCTGATGAGCACAACCTACCCAAGGCCTCCCGCTTGGTGGGTTTCAGTCTATCTCTGCAAGCCTACAGCGAGAGCCCTGGCATGTCGGTTTACCTCCATTTTGGCGAGTGAACCGGGAGATTTGAACATGACGGGTACAGATAGGCGTACAGAGAGGCGAAAGCTTCAAGGACCAGTCACTGAGTATCCATCCAACTTACCCAACTTCCTTGTTGATCGGATAGGTTAAAAACATACACACCTATTCATCGATACACTTGTTCCGGAACGCCATGAATGCATTCATGAATGTCCATGAACTTAAAATGTCGATGGAATTTAGAATTTAAAAACTTTTTTCTTTCTTTTCTTTTTTTTACATTGCAAACCCCCTCCCCCCACCCCACCCAACACACAAACACACGTTTCTTATTCTTCCACACGCAATTGAGAGGTCATTCCAAGCTGAGGAGAAGGAGGGACGAAGAGCGCATTGAAGTTGAAGCTGCAGCACTAGTGTAGCTCTGCTGCAGCCGTGGCGTTACCTTGTTCTATTTGCCAAACATGTGCGATTTACAGTACACCTGTCAATAGTGTGCAGGGACAAAAAATACCAGTTCTTTTTTTTTTCTACACATGATAAATATAAGCACATATATTAATATCGTGTATATTCAAGATTAGCCTTTAACATATAATTTTTCCTCTCAGGCTTATATACATCGAATTTATGTACAGTGTTTTCCTTTACTTATTTACACTAGGAGTCAAAGCACTTATAAACAAGGGTAAAAGAGAGAAAGAGAATTATACGAACCCAAAGGCAGTGTGTCAGGGTCGGGAACCACAAGCACGTCATCCATCACCCGCCCAAAAATATCAAATAGGCCAGCCAATCGGTGGTCAATAATCCCCCCTCCCATCAGGCTGGCTTTGTAACTTCTACAGTCCAAAAAATACATCTCTGCCATTCTGAGAGGTTTTCTGCTCCACAGGAGAATGTTTTCAATTAGGTCAAAGGTCACGGAAATTCCTCATGCAAAACATCATATCAGTGCCTCAGTTATAAAGATGCATGTCTATAAACCTGTTTATTATTATTATATCTATTTATTTATTTTTTACAATTCGACATTCCTGTCCTGTGCTGTTGAAAGTGTATGTGCAGTTTTTGTTAATCCTATATCGAAATAAATAATAAAGTGACACCTACATCTAACCGCTTCGGAGCTCCACAGAAACACAAGGATCCCGCTGCAGGAGGTGGCAGGAGGAGGAGGAGGAGGAGGAGGAGGAGGAGGAGACAGGAGCGTATGCAACAAGAACAGCGGGACTCATTATTGGATGTCACTTGAATTGAAGCCCACGGCTCCAGCGGCTCCCCTGACGTTCGCTCAACACTGTGATACCCTGTATTATGGCAAATAATGCACATGGATTTCTCGGTCAAGTCTCCCATGCGCTCTCTACCCGTGCACACATCTCTCTCCTGCCTCACTCCCTCACCCCCTCGCCCACTCAGCCCCTCACCCTCTCACACGACCCTGAGGACCGGCTTCCTGTCCAACCGGGCTCTGAGCTTTTCTCTCTGAGCGTTGGTTGTACAGACAGCGAAAAAGTTCATTTGGCAATTCGATTGCGATTTTACAGTAAGGCAAAAACAAATGTAAAAAATGAAACACATTAACACAAAAAATACAAAGCACTGCTCGGAAAAAAACGTCTGAAGAAAACGCAGCAAGAAACAAATAGAAGTGTCAAACGATTCAGCAAATGAACAGCAAATGAACTTGGCATATTTTCCAGTCTTTTTTTCCCCTCTAAAAAAGGCAGCTGATCTCCACTATGGCATTTTGGTGTGTTTTTGAAGTCACGTTAACGAACTAGCGAGCATTGTAGGAGATGGGTTCTCTATGCAGCCTGCAGCGGGTGAGAGGGGGTGTGGATTGGGGGGGGGGAGATTGGGGGGGGAGGGGTCCTGGGGTCGGTTCGGGTTCGGTTGGGCCCCCGGCCGGGCCGAAGGGGGGCTTCCCTTCAGGCTTGGTGAAGAAAGGCGTCTTCAGATTATTGAATGTGTGTGTGTGTGTGTGTGTGTGTGTGTGCGTGTGTGCGTGTGAGTGTGAATCTGCGCGTGTGTATTTTCTGTGTTTGTGTGTGTGGTGCGCGCACATGTGTGTGGACGAATGAGCTGCAAACGGGATGGCGGTAAGACAAGTGAGGCCCTTTGTTTTGGGGGGGTTGGGGGGGGATCAAAAGGTGAAAGGTCATAGGGTGGTGCTCTGGGGCTCCTCCTCAGCGACAGCGTCTCCCTCCGGAGAGTCTGCCGTGTAGTATCCCATGTATCTCCTGCAGGGGGCGCCGCTGAACTCGTCGATGAGGCTGTCCAGATTGACATTGATGGGAGGGATTTCATAATTGAAGATATCTGATGGTGAGCATGGTGGACGAGGTGGAGGTGGAGGTGTGTGTGGGGAGGGGGTGAGCAGAATGGCGGTGATGGGTTATGAGCGAGGGGAGGAGGAGGAGGAGGAGCAGGAGGAGCGGGAGGAGGAGGAGGAGAGAAGGTCGATGATAATGGCGATGTGGTGTCAAAAAACGGAAAAAAGAGCAGAAATTAAATTTAGCATTTTTTTAAACTTGAACTCATGGTGGAAAATGCTGTTTGGGCGTGGTTTTAAAAAAAGTCTGTAAGTCTGTAACATTATACATATTTGATCTTAGGAATGTGGTGTGTTCTTGATTAAATCAAACTCCAGGTCACTCTGGAGTTGTTTCTGTTATGTTTTACGAGTGTTGCAAAGATGATCACCTTCTTAACTCGTTCACTTTTGTGGTTAAATGCAATCACGACTCGATATGAAAGCGCAATCACACACTACTGTACACACACTGATACAAAAAAAAAAACGGCCAAATAAACCAACACGGAGGCAACAAGATGTGTGCGTGTGTCCCTGTGTGCGTCTGCGTGTATTTGCGTGTGTGTGGATCTCTGTGAAAAATGGCACCAAAGGAAACACCGACGTTACAATGGAGATCGCATGAGGACCGGGCTCATTCTGTCACTCTTTTACGTGGTGAACGTTACTGCAGTCGGATCAGCAAACCCAAGCAGAGACCAGCATGGCTACACCTGGGATGGGATGGAGCTGTGTGGCGGAGCGGAGAGGGGGGGTCGAAGGTGGAGCAGCGAGGAGGGGGGCGGGTTGTACAAAGCAGATGGACCTGGCGGGTGGAGGACTGGAGACAGATTACCTGTAGCCCCCCTTCCCAACCACACCTGTAGTTATCAAAGAGGGGGGGGGGGGGGGGGGGGGGCATAGATCTGTCCGGTTGAGGGCTGCGGCGATGCAGAGAAAAAGAATAGAAGGGGAGGTGGAGTTCCCCTTGGTTAGCGATGGCAGCGCAGTGTGGTGCACTCTGGGAGATCCTTGAGCCGTGCATTGAAACATATCGGGTTGGAATATATTCAAAAAGAAACCACATACCCCCCCACCCCCCGAGGTGAACCACAGAGCCCAGCCCCTCTGGCCGTACCCGGGGGGGGGGGGTGGTCGGCTGGGGGGACCCGTAGGGGCCCTGATGGAGCACCTGGGCTGGGTTTGAGTGGGGGGGTTGGAGGTGGAGGCTGCTGCAGGCGGCAGGAGACCCAGAGGCAGCCACAGCTGGAGGATAGGCGGTGAGATGGGAGCGCGCACGGCGGGAGCTGTATGGGAGGGTTGGGTCGGGTGGGTAGGTTGGGTAGGTTGGGTGGGGGGGGGGTTGGACTGGCTTACCCTAAACGTCCCCCTCACACTTAGCCCCCACACTGAGTCCCTGGCCTCACACGGCTGCAAAAGGTACACAGTAGTAGCAACAAGAGGGGGGGACAAGAGAATGATAAATATAACAAGAGACTGGTGGTGGGTTTTATCATGTCACAGAACACCTCATCGTCAAGAAGAGCGCCGTGGAACAGGCATGACGCGGCGGCGTCTGTCTGGGCTACGGCCGGTCGCTCCACGTGTGTGGGGAGAGGGAGAGAGAGAGAGAGGGAAAGAGAGAGAGAGAGAGCGAGAGAGAGAGAGAGAGAGAGAGGGAGAGTGGGAGAGGGAGAGGGAGAGAGAGAGAGGGAGAGAGAGAGAGCAAGAGAGAGAGAGGGAGAGGGAGAGAGAGAAGGAGAGAGAGAGAGGGAAAGAGAGCGAGAAGGAGAGGGAGGGAGGGAGGGAGGGAGGGAGAGAGGGAGAGGGAGAGAGAGAAGGAGAGGGAGAGGGAGAGAGAGATGGGGAGAGGGAGAGGGAGAGAGAGAGGGAGCGAGAGAGGGAAAGAGAGAAAGAGAGGGAGGGAGGGAGAGAAGGAGAGGGAGAGAGAGAGAGGGGGAGAGGGAGAGGGAGAGAGAGAGAGAGGGAGAGGGAGAGAGATAGAAGGAGAGGGAGAGAGAGAGAGAGACAGATGGACAGACAGCGATAAAAAGAGGGCGGGAAAGAGAGAGAGAGAGAGACACAGGGAGAGAGCGGGAGAGAGAGAGAGAGAGAGAAAGAGAGAGAGCTGCTGTAAGCCTTGACCTCTACCTCGGGCAAGCGAGGGTCTGGGTCACACAGATAAACAGAGAGCACATGATGAGTCTAAATGGTGTCGCTCCGAACAAGCAGGGGCGCCGCTATGCTTCTCCGATGTTTCCCCGCCCTTCCTCGGAAACATCATCACATAACACAAGCAATGGGATATCCCCGGTAAGGGCTCTCTCTGGCTAGGCGCTTCGTTATGCGCTATACATTCGGTGGTTCTCAGGCAACTAAAAGGCAAGACATTCGTTTTGAGAGCAGTCGGTAAAGGAAGAGCTTTTTTTTTTTTTCCCGCTCTCCCCAGATATATCTACCTATGTGTTTTACTACGTCTATATCCGTCTACAGCAGCACAGCGAGAAGGTTCTAGCGCGGCGCTCTACACCAGCCCGGCGTCTCCGTTGGGCAGCGCCACCGCCAGCCTGAGGGCGGGCCGCTGGAGGGGGGCCTGGGAGGGCGATGGGGGGGTCCCCGGGGTGGGCTGCGGCTGCTGCTGCTGCTGCTGGTGGTGGTGGTGGTGGTGGTGGTGGTGGGGGTGGTGGGGGTGGTTACCTGTGGACATGCTCTCCCCGGGGGACAGCCCCTCCAGGAACTCGGGGTCTGGCGGGGGGACGCTGGGGGGCTGGGGCGGAGGCAGGCTGGGCCGCTGCCGGGGCTTGCTGTGGCCCGGGCGGGACTTGGTGAGGGTGCCGGCCAGGGAGGGCGGGGACGACAGCGAGTAGGGCCCGCTGCCCGGCAGCGGCTGGCCCCCCGCCGGCGAGGCCCCCAGCGCCATGGGGGGCCCCGGAGGGCAGGCCGGTCCGTAGGGGGAGGGGGTGCTTGGAGGGGTGGGGGACAGGCTGACGGGCGAGGGCTGCCCCCCCGTGGACTGGTCCGACACCCCCCCGCCGTACGGGACCTTGGGC
This sequence comes from Pollachius pollachius, assembly GCF_949987615.1. Classification (NCBI taxonomy): domain Eukaryota; kingdom Metazoa; phylum Chordata; class Actinopteri; order Gadiformes; family Gadidae; genus Pollachius; species Pollachius pollachius. Next base: position 19,357,112 of record NC_136944.1, on the reverse strand, counting down.
GGCACCGGCGCCGGCTTCTTGGAGCCTGCGAGGGAGAGATCGTCAGAATGCAGCGGTGCGTACTGCGACGGGCCGGCCTCAACAGAGAAGCTCCTCAGCCACAGCCGGCCGGAGACCCGGCTCGCTGTTACAATTAGGGTCCACATACTTGATACTTTAATTTGAAAAAAAAAAATAGCTGGCCCTGACCAAACTATTTCTTTGCTGCCAAACTTTGTGATTCGTCAGCCTAGACCCTATTTTCTGATCATTTGGTGTCTACGGGCCCAACACACTGTAGAGAACGATCTTCTCTTTGTGCGAAACTAGGTTTGACACATTAAGAAACTGACCATATTGAGCGAAAGGTAAAGAATACATATTTTATCCTCTGTAGGGACCCTTTCCATTATGAGGGAATATAATCTGAGCCTGAAAAAACGAGCACTTTTAAGGACTCGCATTGACGGGGCGAAATTGCCCCAAAAATGACATTGCAGGCGGATGACGACTGCAGCGTTCACGGTCAATCAGAAAATATTGGCCACATTAGTCCCTTACAACCCAAAAATATGCTGGAAAATAGGCTCCAGGACGAAATATCGCAACGTTTTCCTTTTCAGCCAGTGTGGTCACCCCCGCCTTGAAATTCTGACCAATCCCACACAACATGGCCGTTGCCAATATCAGCGGGGATTTCGGACGAGTAACTGAAAAGATTGAGCTATAAAGTGTAAAAAAAGGAATTCAGCCGATTATTTTTACTCAAGAAACATGCTGCCCTCTTTAGCCCCGCCCCCCCCCTTTTAAAGATCCAACAGTGGCGGGTGGGGGCACTGACCTTTGCGGAGGGTGTGTGGACTGGGTTCAGTGGAGTGAGGGGACTGGCTGCCCAGTGGGGGGCAGCTGCTGAGTGGGACGGTGGGGCCGGCCACCTGGATGCCCTTGTGTCCGATGACGGGGGACAGCTCTTTGCTCTTCAGGGTGCTGTGGTGAAGCAGAGGACACAGGTGAGTCTGTGTGTGTGTGTGTGTGTGTGTGTGTAAAAGACGAGGGGGTCCCAAGCATCATCATCATCATCATCATCATCATCATCATCATCATCATCATCGTAATCATCATCATCATCAACATCATCATCATACTGGTCATTAAAGGTCCCATGGCATGCCACCAGGTGTGGTGTGATTAGCCGGTACAAGCCGTTTTGGAAATCTGCCCCTTATGACATCACAGGTGGGCGTGTCCACCTAGATGTGTGCTAGATAGATCAGTCTACCAGCCCACCCAGTGGACTGTAGCAAACGGTGCTCATCTATCCGTCACACATCTAGGTGGACAAGCCCACACCTGGTGGCATGCTATGGGACCTTTAACATCCTCATCTGAACCGATTCTTTGTGTATTTCAAAAAAGTGTAGCTGTCTTCTTTTATAATGTGGGGTAAAAAAAATGTAACTATTAAAATCATGGGGAAAAAACAATGAGGAAGGCTTCTGACCTTCCTCATTGGCGTTTGATAAAAGCATTGCTGTGGTACCTCATGTATAAATAACTCAAGCTAGGGCAGTACACATGAACTCAGAAGCGCAGGAGCACCTGTCTGTGAGAGCCGTGCCCAGCTACATGGTGTGATAGCTCTGGGACAGCACAAGGCAAACTGGAGGAAAATCACAAGCTTTCCATGTCAGAATTTGTTCATCACGCACGTACACACACGCCCACACGCACACACACATGTACACACACACACACACACACACACACACACACACACACACACAAGCACACACACACCCCTCCTCACACACACTCACACACACACACACACACACACACACACACACACACACACACACACACACACACACACACAGCTCTCAACCTCTGAATAAGCTTGCTTACACCTACTAAAAACAACAACTAACAACCCACATGGACATTGTGTTCATCCTCATTGCAGCAAATGCCCCTCGCTTGTAATCCATAACGATTTGAAACGGAAGACGTTATTCAAGCACCTACACACACACACGCTGTGACCAAGACCCTGCAGCACTGCCAACCGCGAGGTGGGTGGCAGAGCGAGCATATGCAGCAGACAGTCACACCCCGACACAGGCCACCGCAGTGGGGAAGAGGAGGAGAGGAGAGCCCATCCAGTGAATGGAAGAGGGGAGGCGGGCTTTCTAGCACTACTAACGCTGGTGTTTACTGGTTCAGGCTGGATCGTGTTTGTGTGTGTGTGAGAGAGACAACGCAGGCCGATGAGTCAACAATACGTCTGAACTTCTTTCAGACCCAAAATGACGGAGAGCATTTCATGATTTCAGGCAGGTCAGACGCAGGGAATAAAAGGGTCCACTTGGGCGGTTTGGGAGTCGTGTGCGATAATAATAGAAGATATTCTTTCATTCAGAAAATTCATAGCAATGAGATGACACCACGGCTCCACTGCCCCTCGGTAAAGGGCAGACACAGCGTGTGTGTTTCCCAGTGTGTGTTCCCACCCTGCGTGGATCACAAGCCAGCAACTCCACGCAAAACCAGTACCTTCCTTGAGAGGAGAAACCTTGCGAACTCAAGAGTTACACAATCACACGATGGAGGAGGAGGAGGAGGAGGAGGAGGAGGAGGACGAAGAGGAGGAAGAGGAGGAAGGGGAGAAGGAGGGAAAAAACAGAAAAGCACGGAGGACACATCAGCCAGCGATCCAGATACACGCAGCCCGTCCGTGCGTCCCGTTTGGTCTGCCCGCTAACGAACGTAAGCTGGGGGGGGTGGGGTGGGGTGTGTTGCGGTTACCTAGTCAGCCTGGAGGGGGGGCCTCTCTCCCGGGCGCACGGACAGGCGGCCCACGGCGGGGGGGGGGGGAGCGGACGAAGGGAGGCTGGGGGGGTTCCCGGGGGACATGTCGTGGCGGGCCAGCCCCGCGGCGGGGGGCGGTGCCAGGGGGGCCTTCATGTAGAGCGGCGAGGCGCCGGCCGCGTCGGGCGCCGCGTCGGCCGGCGCCGCCCCGCCGTGCCTGCCGGGGAAGTGCAGGCAGCTGGGCTTGGGGTTGGAGTTGATGTCCAGCGAGGAAGACGAAGAGGAGGAGGAGGAGGAGGGGGGCGGGGCCGGAGGGGGGAAGCCGGCCCAGCGCAGCAGCGGGGGCGGGGAGCTGGGGGGCTGGGACTCGGGGCCCGGGGCCACGGGGCGGACGCAGGGCGGGGGCTTGGGGTAGAAGTGGTGCTGGGCCGAGGACGAGGGGTAGGGGGGTGGCGGTCGCTCCTCCACGCCCCCCGGGGGAGGGCAGGGGCGGGAGGGGTCCGGCCGCAGGGGCGACACGTCGTCGGGGCTGCAGAGTGGAGAGGATACAGAGAGCACACGACACAGCTCTGGTGACCGGGGGGCACAGCCAACGGCCGCCAGAGGGGGAGGCGGCTGATTGGTTTGAATGAGGTCAGTTCGTTTCTCAGGTGTTTGTTTTTTTTTTTTTTTATGTGAGTTGGGTCCGGGTCGGCTGGAAGCAAATCAAGTTGGAAAGAACAACAACATAAATGGTCTTGTTTTACTGGCAAGGGGAAGCAGCTAGCAGCCAGCACCTAGCGTTAGCGCACAGTCAGAACTGTGGGAAAAAACAATGAGGAAGATCCAACAAAGGCATAAGGAGAGATCGGAGCAAAGCAAAGCAAAGCAAGGCACGGCGAAGCGAAAATAAACCATTCCTCCCAAAAAAAGGACAAGCAAAAAAAAAGAGGCCACGGAAGAGAACAGTAAAGTAGTCCCTCTGCGATCACCTTGTGTCTTGTGTCACACACTGCAGAGAACTGCGCACACACAGATCCCTGTCCCCAGCAGGAAAGCTGATACACAGCAGCAGAGTCAGTCAGTTCAGGGCAGCATGAGACAGACACAAACCCTTCTGCTGGCAGAAAGAGCCACAGAGGTGGAACCTCAAAAACAAACCAAACCCAGCCAAAAAAACAAAACAGCTTCGTCATCATTGGTCTGCAATGCTGGTCCGAGCCAAGCCACCGGGACGGGACTATTCATGGGTTCATGGCATTCATGGGGTCACACACACACACACACACACACACACACACACACACGCACACACACATCCACACAGTGTGTAAAGTGTGTAAAACGGAGGAAAAGGAAAACAAACGACAGCCAAAGCTGCGGAAGCCAAGCCACATCGATTCGTGTGAATAAATAGGAACAGACATGACATGCTCGCCAGAACTTGACGCGATGAAGGTGGCGAGGGGAAGCATACGGAGCGTTTTGAACCCTTCAGGCGCGTTAACAGCTAACAGTACCACAGCATGTCAATGACTTTGAAACAAACGCCCTCCAAATACACCGCAGGGCTGGACACAAAGCAGAATGACACATTCTGCAGGGCCGCGCATGGAAGACAGAAGCGGAGAGGGGAGACAAACAGACTCGGGAGCAATGTCAAAACGCTGTGATCAATATGAACTGTTTTCACCCCCCGCCAAAGGGTCAAAGGTCGAGCACGAGCAATCACGTGGTCGGCGGTTAATGGCGACGACGAGGACGAGGATGACGATGACGATCATGATGAAGAAGAGGCCACTCACACATGACATGAGGCAGCGGTGAGGGGGAGGAAAGACGATGGGGGGGGGGGGGGGGGGGGGCAGAGCCGGGGGCCGGGGATAGGGGGTCTCACGCAGGTGACTTACCCAAGCCGAGGGTCTCCCATGGGCGGTGGGGGGAGCGGAGGGGGGGGGGGGCGTGGCCGAGGGCGAGGTGCTGAACTCCCCGGGCTGCTCCGGGATCAGGGAGTCGGCGGGGGGGCCCGAACCCCCCCCCTGCAGGCCGGGGGGGGTGGAGGAGGTCTTGCGCACCAGCGTGGACGAACCCTTGCGGGACACCCAGGTGGTGTCCATCACCCGCACGCCCATGCTGGAGGATGGACGCACACACACACACACACACAGGCACAGGCACGCACACGCACACGCACACACACACACACACAAACACACACAGGCACGTACACACACACACACACAAACACACACACACACAGGCACGTACACACACACACACACACACACAGGCACGTACACACACACACACACACAGGCACGTATACACAGGCACGTACACAAACACACACACACACACGCACACACAAACATACACCCACAGGCAAGCACGTTCATACACATACACACACACAAGCGCACACACAAGCGCGCACGCACACACACACACACACACACACACACACGCTTCGCTGAGTGACACTTCGAATAGAGAGGCATTAGGCGTCTCAGGCAACATGACCTAACATGACCAAAAGGATAGAGAGGAGACAACAGGGAGAGGATATACACTGAGGTACAGTACCTTTGTATCTTCCTAATGCTGCGTCGTTAGGAAGAGGGGCAAGAGGCACACAGGAAGAGGGTCAGGAGGAAATCATACACAAACAAAACACCATCACATGACAACTAAAAACCCTTTCTTAGAGGAGGAAATAATAAAAAGAGTGCAACTTTCTGTATTTTTTGATTGCGAGCGTGAGTGTGTGATTGTGTTTGCGTGTGCGTATGTGTGAGTGTATCTGTTTGTATGCATGTGGAGTGTGTGCATATGTGTTTGTTTGTAAGTCTGGGTGTGTGTGCCCGTCTGTTCGTATGTTTGTGTTTGTTTGCGTGTGTGTGTATGTGTGTATGTATGTGTTTACGCGTGTGTATGTGTGTCCATGTGTGTTTGTCTGTGTTAGTGTGTGTGTGTGTGTGTGAGTGTGTGTGTCTGAATGAGATTCGAGGCGACAAGGAGAAAAGGGTGGGTGATTCCGAGGTGGGAAACATGTCAGACCAAATGAGCCTCCTCTTATATGAGCCAATTGCAGCCATGTTTGTCTCATGAAGTCTGGAGAAATGCAGACAGAAAACAGAGAGGAGGACAAAAAAAGGGGAAAACAGAGAGAAAGATAACCACTTTCTCAACAACAATAGACTGGTCACACACACACGCACATACATACATAAAAAACAGATAGATGACAGCTACAACAGCAATCCTGACAAAATGGTCGATAAATACCACTGAAAAATTATAGATATAGAACGGCTCGTCGAACCATATACACAGCTGTAGACTTCAATGTGAATGAGATTCCGGTTCCCAACCGTTGATTCTTGAATGTGTTTGTGTGTTACACTGAGGGGACATGAGCTCTCTCCCTCTCTCTCCCCCTCTCTCTCTCCCTCCCTCTTTCAGATTTCCGGAGCCTGTGATTTTCCACCTGCAGAGTGAGTCAGTCCAGGTGACGTGCCAGCCCCAGTCTGGAGGCGAGGCAGAGAGGATGACGAACGGGAGACGCACAGTAAACAAGAAAAGGACCGCGAGGACCGCGAGCGCACAAGCTGACGGACAACGGCGCCTCGGTTGCCATGGAAACAATGCAACTTGAGTCTGCGCCGTCTGTCACCCTGTTGTCTGTCGATGGGCGAGGTAGCCTGATAGCAGGAGGAGGGGAGGATTTAATTGGACGGAAGGATGACGTTTGATGCATAATTACACTGTGACACACCCCCCCCCATGTTGAAACCGTCTGTCGATGGGCGAATTTGGTTGAATTAAGAGGACATGTAATGAGACTCTCTCATGAAGATATCGTTTTTTTCGAACGAGTGTTAGGAAGATGCAGAGTGGATCTCAAATAGGTCTGATGTGTTGCGATCGAGTTGAGCTGCCTGCGATTCGACGGAGACAGAGCGAGAGAATGCAAAAGAGAGAGAGACAGAGACAGACAGAGACAGAGGGAGAGAATGTGCGAGAGATACAGAGCGACAGAGACAGAGAGAGTGAGAGATAGACAGAGAGAGGGAGAGAGAATTTGAAAGAGAGACAGAGAGAGGACTAGAAAAGGGATCAGTGGAAAGACAGCTCCGAGAAGAAAGACCGAAGCTCCTCAGTGTTTCCAAACAGCTTACCCATCCTTCTTGTAGAACTCCAACATCATGTTGTCCGTGGCGACGCTGAGTGGGCGTCGGCCCTGGTCGTGCTGCTGCCTGCGCTCCGAGTGGTCCATGTCTGGCGAGGGCATGGAGCTGAAGTTGGAGTTGTGATTGTTGTGGATGGGGCTCCCGTAGCACCCCGTCAGGTTGAACTCAATGTCTGCGGGGAGACAACACACCACGGCAACGTTTACTGTACAAGTCATCACCCATGGCTGGTCACATACCCTAGCACACTAATACTGTGTTTGGATTCCGTACGGATGTTCACTATTGATCGTATGCTAGGAGTCATTGAGGGGACATGTTAGGTGTTGTTGTTGAGCGGGGAGGGGTTAGGTATTCCACTCATGTGGTCCATAAGCATGGGCTGGCCTGGCTTTACCCGGTTTGACTCGTCAGCCTGGCGTCTCCATGAGGACAGCTCTACGCGCTTGTGGGTGTGTCCATCCACTGATGACGTGTCCATGGAACATCATCACGCCGATGGTATTTTAGTTTTATATTATAGCCCTTCCTTCAATTGGATTGAGTTATTTATGAGACTTGAAATATAAGTGGGTTGTTGCATGGAGACAAAACAGACACAATTATATCTGCGATGGTGAATAAAGTTTGATATTGTCTCAATAGCTCAGTGAGAGACGATTCATCTCAGATGAGTCTTGAGTACACAGAGTTTCACCAATGTCCTAGATATTAGGAAAAAAATTACTAATCTGAAAGATAGCCGGCCATTTCAGCAAGCTATTTTGTTTTACAAGTAAGTATCACCAAATTGAAATTGATGCTGTGCACTTATATCTAAACCTTCATTACCCTTTTGATTTCGTCTTTTATAGTTAAGCAATGGAAAGATAATAACGAGTCAAGCTGCAGAGAACTCTAGTCATACTCTATATGGCTATTCACAATTTGACAGACACCTTCTCGCTCCAAACAGCAACCAGGGCTGACGTCACCGCGGCCTGCTTGGAGGCGGATCTGTGGCGCTGTGGCCGCCCTCAGAGATGGTCCATCTCGGGCGCGACTCGGCAACAGTCCGCAACATTTATACTGTCAATGGTAATGCAAATCAACGGCAAGCTGTGATTCGGCCGAACCGATGGAAACGATGGGAACGAGCCAAAGGATTCCAGGCAGGCTGTGGACTTTAGGAACAAACCTAGAAACTTTGGGATTGGAACCCAACCCTCTAACTACCACATTTTAAAACCAATCTTTTTAAACACAATAAATACGGTGACCTTTGTTCGGCACTTGTTTTACTCCTTCCCATCCGTGCAAGAAGGGATCCCTCTTCTGTGTCCCTGCCCACGGTTTCCATCTCTGAATGGGAGTGTTCCCTTGCCCTTTCGAGGTCTGAGTCATAAAATGTGCCTGTGAAGCCCTTTGAGACTATAGCTGTGTTTAAGGGCTACACCAATAAAATGGGCTTGACTTGATTCATAGAGAATAACATTTCTATCATTAGTTTCACTCATGCCTCAAAGGACAACAAAAGTCGTACATTTCTGAAACAAAACATTGCGGCATAGCGCACAGTCATTGAACCCCATTTCAAGAGCATCTATCCAGGGCCAGCCTTACCTCCAGGGAAGAACCAGTCGGCGTGTTGGATGATCGGCTCGATGATGCCCACGATCTGCAGCGACACCGTGGTCATCATCTCCGTTATGTTTCTACCGAGAGAGGGAACCGTCACTTGAAACTACATTTCCCATGATGCTCTTGTAACCAAACCCATTTGGCACCCATGTACGTGGGTAGACAACGTCCGTGTAGATGTAGTTGTGTCAGCGAGCAGGGCACGTACGCGTCAGTGTGCGTCCACAGCAGGTTGGGCCCCAGTACGATGGCCATGTTGCCCGGGGTCATCTTGTTGGCGTCTTGGTACTCGGTCAGCTTGGATAAGAATTTGATCAGGTATCTAAAAGTGAAAAGAAAGGGATTTGAGCTTATGTTTCATGTATTATTAGACAGCCAAAAGTCAAAGTCAAAAGTGTTTCATTACCAGATGTTCATTTGTTAAACCAGTATATCATAGTCATCATGCAGGTTGAATGCCTCATTACATGTTCATTATATCGTGCTTGTGTGAAATATTGCAATAATACAGAAAAACAATGTATTTTGTATTTGCCAATTAAATTCAAAAGCATGGTTAATCCAGATTGCATTGGGACCCAGCCAACAAAGATAACACACACACACGCACACACCCACACACAAAGACACACAAACAGACGAGATAACACAGACAAACACGGACACAATACCGCAGATACACAAAGACACACACACACACACACACACAAAGACACAGAGTAAAACCTCCATCTGCCCCTCCACCTGCAGCATGTGCAGTCAGCCATGTCTAATTCTGACTTCAGATAGTAGAGCTCTCTTCGATGTTGACAAACACACGACAAGACAATCCGTCCAGACGCTATGCTGAAGGCCCTGAGCCGTGCGTAGGATGGTCTGTACATCCTGGCTCAAAGGACCTGAATCTCACCTCCATCATTCTGAGGACACCACGTCTCACCTTAGGCTCGACACCTCGAGCCGTCAGCCGGATCAAGCCCGCTGGTGATCTTTGTCCACAGCTACGGCTCTGTATCTAGTTATTGTTATTACGAGTCTGTGAGCAGTGCCGGGCTCAGCAGCCAGCAGCAGAGAGAGAGAGAGAGAGTCTCACTGACCGGAAGTTGTTCAAGTTGTCTGTGGGGAGCTTCTCACAGGCGCACAGTAAACCCTGTAGCCTCTTCTCCAAATCCTGAATACTGAGAGGGAAACACAGAGGCAGACATCTTTAACACTAATCCACGCCATAATATTGTAGGTAAAAACATTCTCTTGGAAATAATAATACAATAATCCAACATGACGGTCTACTTTCTTTCGACCGACGCTAGTGCACATCATCACAAGAGCGTTTCTGACATTGAGTCAAAGCCCTCCCCCGGCGCGCACTTACTTTGAAGCCTGGATCCATTCATCATAGAGCTCAGTGGTCATCAGCGGCTCAGGGAGCTCACGGAGGTATGACTTCAAAGCCCCTGAAGGGGAGCAACAGCAGAACAAGTCTTTAGACACAAGGGCAAACCTCAGGCGGGCCCCTGGAGGGACTGAGCGCTGGCCCCGGTGGCGGTTCACTCTGCTCTGTTGTACTCAGAGATTCACTTGAGAGCTGCACAGCGACATTAATAGCAGAGGGACTCGCCCGCAGGACAACACGTAGAGGAGAGCTGCTCTGTCAATGTTATGCTTAGGAGTCTGGGGAAATAATAGCCCTGATAACATCGTGACGTCAAAAAACCGAGACGCAAACACAATATCGGGATATCTAAATTAAATCTTTGTTTTAATCCTTTTCCCTTTTCATTCAGAACTGGGAGCAGAGGGGGGAAAACACCCGCCGGCTTATTTTAAGCAGCATGGCTCGGTATAGAAGCAACCGGTAGATGAGCAGAGGCAATGTTGTCATGTCGATGCTTTGAACAAGTCATTATGTTTGTGTGTGTGTGTGTGTGTGTGTGTGTGTGTGTCTGTATGTGTGTGTGGGTGTGTGGGTGCCAGTCACCTGCGATGGCGTGGGGGTCAGCAGAGTACTCCAGCACATCCAGAACCCCACAGTCCAGAGACGCCTTCAGCTTCTTTAGCTTCGAGTTCGACGGCGCCACCCTGAACAAGCCCTATAAACACGCACACGCACACACACACGCACACACGCACACACCAGGGGACATACAGTGGACCCCTTCCGTACATCATTGAGCATGGCGTTCTCTGTACGTCTGTCTCTGTATATCTGATGAGCATAATCTATATTTTGGCATGATATGCATGTATGCTGACTATAAGACAAGTGTATCTTACGTGTATATTGCGCATATGTGTCCTGCTTGTTACGTGTATGCCCCGGGATGTTATGCGTACGTTGCCTTACGAGACGTGTATGTTACATGTACGTTGTGTGTGCTACATGTAGGTGATGTATACGTGTTAAACATATGGGGGCTCACACCTCCTCCTGCATGCCACACTCCAGCAGCATGGTGACGCAGGCCTCGATGGGGAACGCGATCTCCCTGCCGCTGATGTTCAGATGGTCCTCCAGGGACTTCCCGAAGGACGGCTTCTCGACCCACGCCTCTGCACCACAACAAAGGGGGTGCTAGCATCACACTCTGCGGCTGCTAGCATCACACTCTGCAGCACAGGGGCATCTAGCATCACACTGCACCAGTACACAGAGGCTGCTAGCATCACACTGCACCACAACACTGGGGCAGCTAGCATCACACTCTGCGCCGCACCACAGGGGCTGCTAGCATCACACTCTGCAGCACACCACAGGGGCTGCTAGCATCACACTGCACCAGTACACAGGGGCTGCTAGCATCACACTCTGCAGCACAGGGGTTGCTAGCATCACACTGTGCAGCACACCATAGGGGATGCTAGCATCACACTCTGCACCACACCACAGGGGCTGCTAGCATCACAATGCAGCACACCACAGGGGCTGCTAGCATCACACTGCACCAGTACACAGGGGCTGCTAGCATCACACTGCACCAATATAAAAGGGATGCTAGCATCACACACTCCCCACAACATAGAGGCTGCCAGTATTATATTCCGCACCACAACACACACACTCTGTGGTGCAACACATACCCACATAGCCCACATGTTCACTACACAGACACACATGGATGCATGTGCGCATTAGCATTCACTCACAAACGCGATGAATATCCGAATCACCATGCATGACGAATGGAAAGCATACACTCACAGAGACGAACACTAGATACACTGTAGGCTTTGGGCCAACAGTGTGTATGAGTCACCTTGCTGTGCTTTAATCTGGGGCAGAACACTGTTGAGGATCTCTAACGACTTCCTGTGGTACTCGGCCTGGATTTCTATCAACTGGAAGCAGAAAAGAGAAATATACATGTGACCATATTTGTAGCATCATTCAGAACTCAGTCTGGAGGTGATTCGAAGGCCAAGACTCACCGTCTGAAAGTAATTTGCATAGTCCATTTCTTTGGCCACAAAACTGAACATGTCTGCTGACAACTGATCCTGAGAGAGGGAAGTAAAAGACAAGAGCACATTCAGCCGGGGCGTACAGGACGAGGTGACGATCAGACACGGCTGGGAGGGCTCCGACGGGTCACGCACCCTGCAGATCTCCATCCGGTTGGCTGCCTCCTCCATCTCCTCTCGGAGGGACTCGGCCTTGGCGCCGGGCTGCAGAGTGCTGGGGTGGCTGGAGGACTTGGACGACTGGTGGAACCTACGGACACGGGGCATTCAGAACCAACAGCTCACACGACATATAGTTAACCACCACCTCCTCCCCACCCCGACATCATCCACCCCAATACATCTCGAACGGCCCGAAGTGACACGTGACCTCCTCCGGGGAGGGACCTATGAGAAGGCCCGAGGTGCCACCTCCCTTCACCTTGTCCGAGAGGAGTCCATGTCCAACACCAGCTTCGCTAAGTGCTTCCTCTGTTTCTGGATGTTGGGGATGTCCACCTGCATGACGGAAGACACACAAACTCGTTTTCGCGTGGAAAATATCAGGGCGGTTGGTTATTTTTGAACACTTAGAGCACAATACCGGCCTGGGTGATTAAAACATCGTAACAGTCTCTTCTCGCTTCACTAAGATCTCTGTAACCAATATACTGTAATTGACCTAAATTATCAACCAATTAAATACAGATTCAGCCAAAGAATCCTGAGCGCCTCCTTGCCTCGGATGTGAACCACAACAAAGAGTAATAATACCAGTCAAAGAGTTTCATTGACGCCAGGAGCGACAATGGTTCAATCTCCCAGACAGCCGTGCATTGATAACATGGACCAATGTCGGAAGCATTACAGAATCGGTGCATTTGCCAACACAGAGTCAAGCTCACGGCAGCAGCTCGGTTCGTCTCAGCCTCACCTCGGCCAGCACGAAGAGGGGCTCCACCACGTCCCTCTCTATCTGGACCTCGAACTGGAGCAGCTCCTGGGCCAGACTCTCCTCCGTCTCCCCGCACAGCGTCAGCATCTTCCTGTCCGTCACCACAAAGTCACAAGGCGTCACGCTCCATGGAAACGCACACGTCAATGAGTCAATCAATAAGGAAAGGTGGCCTGTGTGTGTGCGTGTGTGTGTGTGTGTTGGGGTGTGTGTGAGAGTGTGTGTGTCAAGTGCTTGTGTGTAACAGAGATAGTCAGGAAGAGATAGAGAGGACAAGTGTGTGGGGGTGTGTGTGTGTGTGGGAGAGGGAAAGTAAGAGAGATAGAGAGAGAGAGAGAGAGAGAGAGAGAGAGAGAGAGAGAGAGAGAGAGAGAGAGGGAACGAGAGAGATAGCCAGAGACAGAGATAGAGGGAAAATGTGTAGGGCATGTCTACATATAGGCATAAAAGCGTTGTAGCTTCTCCCACTTACCCCAGGAGGGAGTCGTCTCCCAACACGGCGGCTCCTTCCACCAGACACTGAGCCAGCACGGTGAGAGGCAGCTTCTTCTAAACACACAAAACACACGTTACCCTATTACTGTGTGTGTGTGTTGTATGTGTGTGTTGCATGTGTGTTTGTGTGTTTGCGTGTGTGACTGTGTTTGTGTGTGTGTAGTGTGTGTGTATGTGTGTGTGTGTGACTGTCTGACTCTTTGTCTGTGTGTGTGCGTACGTGCGTTTGTGGCTGTGTCTGTGTGATATGTGTGTGTGTGTGTGTGTGTGCAGATGTGCATGTGTACACTGTATATGTTTGGATGTTGTGTGTATGTTGTGGGTGTCCTGTTGTTAGCTCCATGCTGCATCTGTCTTCTCTCTCTTTGTCATTTCCCTTACACGAGGACCACGGCACGGTTCAGTTTGCGTCACAGCTTAGCCGGGGGTCTCGGTGTCATTGCATACAGCGGTGTGTGTTACGGCGCGCCCACTCACCGACGGGGACTTGACGGATCTCTTCTCCCCCTCCGCCCCTTGTTGCCCCTGGAGACAGGCCGTGAGCTTCTTGTGAGTGCTGTGGGTCACCTGCTTGACCAGGTCGAGACGCTTCTCCACCTATGGTCAGGAGGGACCAGCGTGGGCAGACACATACACATCAGCACACCCGCAACCACCCCCGTGTATGACACTGATAACAGATGAACCATTAAGGCTAAACCCTTGGTGTTTTAATTGAATGAGTAGCAAGAGGAACCCTCTTATAAGGCTTCCCCAGTTAGATCTTTAATGGCCTCACTATTAAGTCCTTGTTTTTTTGGGGGTGTTTTTCATGTGCATACACACACAGAAAGACAAACACACGCATACACACACACGCAACAAACATCTCACCTGCAACAGGTCATCGCTCAACGGCTCTGTTTTCTCTGCCCTGTGAAGACAAAACAAGACAAACAAACAAACTAGGAGTTAAGGAGGTCAGTCAACAATGGAACCAGCAAACTAAAGCATGACATTTCAACAGTACTGGACTGCATCGTGTGCTGTTCCGAGATGGCAAACCCAGGGAAACCCAAAAGCTTTGATTAAAGACGCACCGGTATCACGTTAATTGGCCGATAGCGATATTGATTACTTTGCCCATCATGATTTCATCCCATCACAATGACCTCATCAACAGTGGTGGTCCTTGCATTCAATATGAGGTAGGAATTCAACTCGCATCTAACTCGATAATGAGCCCCATGTGCATGTCACTCGTGGCCTGGCTTCCATTGCTCCGGATCACAACAATAACTGTTGAGCAATGCACACACCCCCCCCCCCCCCCCCCCCCCCCCCCCCACCAAACGCTGAGCATCATAAACCTCATGTTCCTCGCCTCGGTAACCAGTATTATCTCATGGGGGGGGGGGTTCCCCTCTCTTGTTCTGTGTCTCCAGAGATCTCAGAGTGGAGCTGGATGTTCTGTTGATGCGGTCGCCGTGGTGACAAGGGCCCTGGGGCAGGTTGGCCGGGGGGGATTGAATGAAACAAGCCGAATGTAAAACTCATCTGGAGGGCTGGGGTGTCCCACAACAGACGAGGATGTGTGTGTGTGTGTGTGTGTGTGTGTGTGTGTGTGTATGTGTGTGTGTGTGTTTGCTGGCGTGGTGGTGTTAGTGTATCATCGTCCTGTCCCTGGGACACTGAGGCACATTCTGCTAAACCTGCGGGATCTTTGAGCGATTCGCCATGGTATGTCCGTCTGAGGAGACCCACGATGGTTGCACAACATCCAGAACAGCTGACTCCCACGAAGAAGGAATCGGAGCCAGATGTAGTGTTAGTAGTGACATAGGATGAGGTGAAAATGTTGCGTTTCCCTGAGGTCAACACAACTGGTCTTTGCTTGACTACAGCTCTCATTCAAGACATCCTGAACAGGAACATGTGTTGGTGTGCGGAACGAACATTCAAACATTACTGTTCCTGTTTGAAATTCAGGATCCCAAAATCATTTACATCCACGCATTTTATTCCAATTAACTTTAAGCCGAATCTGCAAATCCAAAGGTTCTCGATGTCTCATGTGGTGATGGAGGTTTTAGTTGGGTCTTGTGAGCACAGTCCAACAGCCTTTTACTAGGGTGGTAGTAATGAGCCTTAAGCCTTAAAGACACCCACGGCTCATCTTTGCCAAGCGCCCTCCGAGGTCCATAATCCAGCGTGGGTTAATCAGATCCGGGGGGGGGGGGGGTGGTAGCATCAGGTACTTCCTGCCCTGAATGAGGCGACTGGAACGGAGCCAAGGGAGCCTGACTCTAGGCAGGCTGACCTCTTGGTGACATGGGTCCAATCTGTCGCTCCACAGAACCCCCCCCCACACACACACACACACACGCAAGAAGGCATGCACGCACACACGAGCGGGCACACACGCACGCACACACACACGCCCATTTCCCGTGCCTGTCTGCCCGGCCACTTCCTGGGATTGTCCCCTTACAAGACCTATGCCAATCAGCATAATAGCATTTTGTGTATATCAATTATGTACATACAATTCCGGAAAAAAGTACTTTTTACACGCCGAGAAAGTGGTTTAAATATAGCAGCGGCAGAACAGGCTTTATTGTTTGGGGATTCAACAGAAATACCCTGACGTTGACGGCACAAGGACAACATGCAATTTCCTCACGGGAACTAAACCACTCAAACTGTTCCATTGAACGATGTCGACAGCCTTGCATCTGTGTTGTATGTGGACGCAACCCCGCGTACAAACACACGGCACTGCCTACAACTGCAGGGAGCTCTAATGAGACGTGTTATCAACCCAGCGAGAGACGGAGCTGAGAGACATGCTGGAGCAGGGGAGGAGTCTCTTGGGAACGGGGTCAACATGTGCGTTACAACAGAGCCGGCCTTCAGACGCATGTGGAACATGGATGAGAGAGAGAGGGAACGTTAGAGGGAAGGTATGTAAGGATGCTGTGTAGTGTAGTGTATTGAAGTGCCTGTATTGAAGTGCCTAGGGCGGGTCTATTCCCATCTGAGTGGTCCTGCGTTCAGCCTCCAAGGTCTGAAGACCTACCTGCAGATCCTCCAGTGATTTGCCTAACCTCCACCTGCTCCTTAACGACCTGTGCCAATTAACTTCACCTTGGATACAAATAATCGGCTAATACTACTTACTAAAAATAGTAAGAGAGATGGATCCAACACCACAAAAAATGATTGGAATGTGGACCGACCAATCCCATGCCAGAAGGGAGACCACCCATCTTTGTTTCTGTCCCTGCTACGGCCCAGTCAACCGTCTTCTAGTACTCAGAACCCGGGAGGCCATGAAGCAACAACTGCTGCTGCTCTGTGTGAAGACTCCTTCAGACAGATGGTCACATGAGTGACTCCAGGGGCCCGGGGCCCCGCTGGGCAGCTGGGAGCTCGTCACAGTCTCTCTCGGAACGAACACACAAACACACACACAGAACGAACACACAAACACACAGAACAAAAACACACACACACACACACACACACAGACCAAACACAGACACAGACACGAACACGCACACGCGCACACACACACACACACACACACACACACACACACACACACACACACACCCTGTGTGGCTCGAGAAGCACAGCTGCGATTGAGAAACGGTTGAGGGAGGATCTTAAGATGTGGGGGGGGGGGGGCAGAGGGAGAATGTTGGTTTCATAGTGAGGAGGACAGTTACATTCCTCTGGGATGGATGATGAAACGCTTGCTGTCGTGTGTTGTTAGATTGTGAGCAGTGTTTGTTTCCAAGTCAAAAGGTTGTGAGTTTCAACCCCACCCTCTGCAGTCTAGCCATAGGCATCCTTGAGCAAAGAGCCAAACCACAATCGTCTGATTAGTAACTTGTATCTAACACTTTGGATAAAAGCAGCTTCTACTTAAAACTGACTCTCTGACTGTTTGTCCTGTGACCAGAATCTAGTCCGTCCAACAACATTGAAAAGCTAGGGCTAGGGTTAGAAAGTGGGCTAGCATTGCATTATAAGAACGTACCCCCCCATCAAATAGATCTCCCAGAGGAAGCAGCACAACGTATCTGAATGCACGCTTCAAAGGTCAAATGAAGTCAATGTCGGTCTGAACATGAAGGCTGACAGATGTTATCAAGGCGAGCACACCTCCCCTCTGCGGGAGCTATGTTTGTGTTCGGCCGCTGGTATTTCCTTCCACGGAGATACCAGCCCGGCTCTTTATCTGCACATCAACACGTGCGTCGACTCATAATGTTGATGTTGGAACGAGACGTCACAGAACAGACGGCTGCCACTGCTACGGTGTCGGTCGGATCTCGAGGTGAGGCGGGGGGGGGGGAGTCTGCTGACGCTACCTGCGTGATCAAAATGCGACACACACACATACACACACAGGCAGACACAAATATAGCTCTCTGTCCCTTTTTAACAGGAACACACACGCATACTCACCAGCATAGATATACACACACGTGAACACACACACACACACACACACACTCTGTCACTTGTAAACACAAACACATAGGAGTGCTCAACAAACTGCCTACACACACTCTCGCACTCGCACTCGCACACACAATAATCAAGGCTATGATGTTATTGAAGAAGAGAACATATTAGTCATCAGATTTATTGAACATAACTGCAGACTAAATGCAATGTTATTAGGGTTTATTTATGTAATTCCTGGGGAGGTCAGGCCCATTGCTGTGCAATGCAAACCGACACGGGAGGAAGATGAATCAGCCCCAGAAATATTTGCTCTGACAAATTTCAAAACACCCTCTTAATGTCCTTAACATGCTGCTTAGAAACCAGCTGTGAGTTGCTGGGGATATGACAATTACACAAACACACACACTTACACACACACACACACACACACACACAAACACACACACACACACACACACACACACACACACACACACACACTCACAAATAAAAATACACATACAGACATACATACAAATACACACACACAAACAGACACCTAAAAATACATATACAAATACACATATACACATAATGAACCACACACACACACACACACACACACACACACACACACACGCGCGCGCGTCAACAGATATTTGTCTTCTCTTTCACCATGCTAATGCTGGACAGCCGGCCGCCTAGCCCTCCAGCGCAGTGCTGGCTCTCCCAAACCATGAATAATATATGTGGGAATAATCAAACGTGAATAAAACAGCATCCCCCTCTTTACCCCACGCCAGCCCCCGGCCCGGCCAACTGTCAGATCCGAGGCTCCCGTCCTACAGGTCTCCTCCATGCATCTCCAGAGTCACCTGACTCACAGGCGGGATGGGGGCCTCACTCAGGCTCCCTCTACCTGACCCCGCTGGTGACCAGCAGGCCCTGCCCTGGGTTAAGTGGGACGGTGGCTAGGGGCCCCACAGGGCACCGAGGGGAACCCCTGTACTGGCACCAGGCCCCCAGCCTTTGGGTGTGTGTGTGTGTGCGTGTGTGTGTGTGTGTGTGTGTGTGTGTGTGTGTGTGTGTGTCTGCGCCCGCTTGTGTGTGTGTGTGTGTGTGTGTGTGTGTGTCTGCACGCACGCGCGTGTGTGTGTCTGCGCCCGCGCGCGCATGTGTGTGTGTGTGTGTGTGTCTGCACCCGTGTATGTGTGTGTGTGTGTGTTTGTGTGTGTGTGTGTGCGTGAGGTGCTTTAACAGAGATCCACACTCATATCCACACAAGCCCATACACACACACACACACACTCATCCACTTCCATACTCACAGCCACAAAACTAATCCACGGTGCATTAACAGTATGGCACGCTCGCATCCACACACGCACGCAAGCACGCACACTTACACACTCATCCGCTCGCACACACACAAATCATCCATGGTGCATTAACAGTATTACACATACACACTCACATCCACACACACACTTACACACACCCACACACAATCAGCCATACTACTAGAGATGCAGTGCATAGTGCCTCGAAGAGCACATTACCCCCCCAGACCTTTGCAGGGTGAACCAGAGAGGACCTGGATGGGTCTCCTTCTAAACGACCGGGCTGAGGGGACGACCGACTGCAAGGGCGCGAGGCTGCTCCAACAGAGAAACCTACTTACTGTGGTTGTCCGGTAAACTAGGTCAGCGCTTTGTTAAGTATGCAGGAATAACCAGGGAGGAGCAGACCCACGACGGACAGTGCTCACTATTCTTTGTGTGTTTAAACAAAAGTCAAATACGAGAACAAATAAACCTAGCACCTATATACAATGACGAACACGTATACAAGAACAGCCACACACACACACACACACGCACGCACACACACACAAACATACACACAGACAAACACACCAAACACAGACACACACACACACGTGTAAAAGGATGTGCACATTTAAGTACACAGACACCCTTGGGGCACTTTCACACAAACCAACCAGAGAGAGAGGAAGACAGTGAGAGAGAAAGACAAAAGGAGAGTGTGAGAGAGAGAGACAGAGAAAGAGAGAGAGAGAGAGAGAGAGAGAGAGAGAGAGAGAGAGAGAGAGAGAGAGAGAGAGAGACAGAGAGAGAGAGAGAAGTCTGAGATACAATGAGACACACAGAGAGTGTAAGAGAAAAAGAGACCCAAGGAGAGCGAAAGAACAACATAGAGAGAGACAGCAGTGGGTTATTGTTCATTACTTCATTTATGAACAATCTCTTTTAGGGTTTCTGCTTTCACTTTAAATTGTTCTATTTTATATAGGGTTAGGGTTATTGAAATCGTAATATCAATAGCTCATTTAAAATTGTAAAGGCTGTATAAATTGAATCCATGCACATGTTTTCTAGGCAACTACATTAACAATCGTTCCGGAGAACAACACATAAAGGATTTATTTCTTTAACTTTACCCAACTTTAAGGGATAACATTATTCACCTTGAACCAATTGTATACATGAATGAGCTCATATCAACTCCCTTAATAATAATAATTAAAGAATGCCCTAAAATACTTTGGCTCCATGAACCACATATATGCACACACGTGTGTTCACTGTAGATCTTTCAAGCATCCTTTCCCTCCTGATATGACCACAAATAATATACTGTAGATCATTATCCATTTAAATATAGGTTCCAGATAAGCAAGCTTGTCCTGTAACTAAAAATAAAACCAAAAAATGCTTAACCCAAAACGAAGAACGAACAGTACGGGACAGTTTTTGGAACAATGCTTCCTGTTTTGATCGTGGTCGCTCTTTGTCCACGGCAGGAAGTGGGCACATTGAGGGAGTCGCCCCTGGTCGCTGGCTCTGCAGAACTAAAGATCCACGATGAGAATTCAACCGATTGAACATATGCTCGTCTCACAGCCTTGGAGCAGTCCCACTCTGAGGAACAGGGCGACCCATTAACTAAATAAAATATTACATTATGAATAATAAACATATTGCACGCGAAATACAAATGCCAAGGGTGGTCTCCTGGATAAGATTTACAGAATCTCTACCAAAACCCTCCATCACAGACATGCATGCCCTTACATCTCCATAAGGTTGACTATAGCTTCATCAACATATTCCAGAGCTCTGTGCAGTAGTGGCTTATGTAATCACTACCATCTGAAGAAAAAAAAAGGCACCATATTATCATCCCCTATGGAACGTCTATTTATTTCTGTTGTCACGGTAACGTCCACGTGTTATGGTGTCCTCACCCTCAATCCATAGCGCATTTTCCCAGTATGGGCTTGGTGTGGAATTGCAACCAGCATCTACATTATGTCAGCTGCCGATGTCACTTCCTGTTTTAGGTGAGCTCATGGGCAGCAGCGGTCTGCGAGGCCTCTAGGGGCCAGGCCTGAAGTGGCGAGGGACTCTGTGTGTGTGACTCTGTGTGTGTGTGTGTGTGTGTGTCTTTGTGTGTTTGTGTGTGTGTGTGCGTGTGTGTGTGTGTGTGTGTGTGTGTGTGTGACTGTGTGTATGTGTGACTAGTGTGTGTGTGTGTGTGTGTGTGTGTGTGTGTGTGTGTGTGTGTGTGTGTGTGTGTGTGTGTGTGTGATGGACTCGCTTCAACCCAGCCTGACCACCGTTGTATGCACAAAGTCCACTGGGACGGACAGACAGAACTAAGCCATTCACCACAGAGACCAATGAAAAGACTGATGGATACCAAAACAAAACAATGGATAAGAGCCACTCCATCCTTAACAATGTGAAGCCTCATGACCAAAGATCATCACCCCTCCGTCTCCTGTTACCACGGTACCCAGGGCTCTAGTAAACTGTGAGTGGAAGGCTGGAGGTGATAATCCGGGTGATAAGCAGAGGGGAGCGAGGGCCCTTTAAGAGGGCCGCTCCGCCGTAGAAACCACCGATGTGGAAAGGGATGGGCAGCCCCTTCTGTTCCCCGTTGACATCATCCCTCTGCGATGACCGATATGACTTGTTGACAAAGGCTCTTTATCGAAGAAC
Source organism: Pollachius pollachius (assembly GCF_949987615.1). Classification (NCBI taxonomy): domain Eukaryota; kingdom Metazoa; phylum Chordata; class Actinopteri; order Gadiformes; family Gadidae; genus Pollachius; species Pollachius pollachius. The sequence continues at coordinate 19,335,183 of NC_136944.1, read as the reverse complement.
AAAATAACTAAAACCACCCTCCCACAGCAGTGAGAGGGTCGAGACGTGGTGGCTCATGAGTGGCTCATGAGTTTTCGTCAACACTAACTGTAGAGCATGCAGACGACCTGGTTCATTTAGAGCCGCCCAGGGGCATTGTGGGTAGTAGGCAGTAAGCATGTGTGTAGGCCCTAGTAACTCCGGGTTTAATAAATGATGAGTTCTTCTTGTTCCGGTACAATGAGTCCCCTCCCCTAACAGAGAGCCACGCGTTGTCACAGGGCCCGGGGGCGAGAGAGAGCGTGTGTACGCACTAAAAATATACCAAGTGTAGCGATGGGGCACTCACTGAAGTCCTAGAGAGTAACAAGAAGGAAACGTCTTGAAAGTGAACGTCAATCAATGACTAGTCGATCAATCCATCTGTTGATAATTCAACCATTCAAATGTTTCAATTATCGGTGAATCATTGGACTGAATTATCAAGCATCTGTTGCTACAAAAATACTAGGCTTACAATTGTTAATGTGTCGTAGACGTATGAATCGTGAGCGCAAAAGAGAATCGCAAGATTTCCTCGACAATGCAAACAAACGGGTTGCAGACAGGGCTACAGTGAAATGAAAGGGGCTCATCAGATCATCTGTGTTTCTGAGAGGCGGCGGCGGCACCATCTCCGGAAATCTGCATGGTGCTGCTCTTGCCAAACGAAAAAAAGAGGTGGGTTGGCAGAAATACAGAGGGAGCGAGAGAGAGAGAGCTAGAGACTAAGTGTGGGATGGAGAGAGAGAGAGATAAAGAGAGACCGAGAGTGTGAGTGAGTGAGCAAATGAGTGAGCTCAGTGTGTGAGTGAGTGAGAGGGAGAGAGAGGGATAGACAGTGAGCAAGTGTGTGAGAGATAGAGAGACAGAGAGAGAGTGTGAGTGGCTGAGTGAGTGAGTGAGTGAGTGAGTTAGTGAGCGAGTGAGAGAGTAATTATGGAAAGATACAGAGATAAAGACACGACGAGGCAAAACGCCGTTACCTGTTTAAATTACCACTCGCTGACGAGGTCGGAGAACATAATGTGCCGGGCCGATACAGTGTGGTGCTGCTGTGGGCAGAAGACGTAGGCAAGGCAGACGGGCGACCTAAAGGGCTAATTGTGTTGTGTGATATGCAAAGGTATTTGGGAACGCAGCATGAAAGATACACAACTCAGGGAGAGTGGAAGAGAGAGAGAGAGGGTGAGTGAGTGAGAGCTAGAGTGAGTAGTGAGTGGGTGAGTCAGTGAGTGAGTGAAAAAGTGTGTGCGTGCCTGCGTGCGTGCATGAGTGAGTGAGTGAGTGAGTGAGTGAGTGAGTGAGTGAGTGAGTGAGTGAGTGAGTGAGTGGGTGAGTAAGTGACTGAATGAGTGAGTGAGTGAGAGTGGAAGAGAGAGAGACAGATATTGAGAATTTAGTTATCAGAGACTATGATGGAGTGAGTGAGACGGAGATGGAGACAGAGATTGAGATAGAGAGACGGAGAGAGTGAGAGATGAGAGAGAGAGCAGCTGTGTTTGTGTGCCCCCCCCAAACCCCCCTGCATCACCAGAGCAGCGCGTCGTGTTCTGCTCTCGGCTACACTGCCTGTGTGGGAGGACTCTTACGCAAACAACTCAACACACAGCCCACATAGAACATGCAACATTGTCTTCATACATATACACCTAAAACACTTCAAATGTTCATGCACAGTGTACATGTATGTATGGCATGCACACACAAACCAATTTCCCTTTTTTTACCCTCCATCAAATCATCCTCTAACTAATTCCTCACAAAGCAAAATCAACAGACAGTACACTAGGTAGCATAACAATAATGATATAACAAATGTCTTTTGGCTCCTCTTTTTTCCGTCATAATCCCAGTTGGTTGTTACTGGCCAGTATAAGCCAGTTTATTTGTGATGCCTTCACCATGTGTTGCTAAGAGAGAGAGAGAAAGGCAGAGTGAGCAAAAAGATAATGAGAGAGTAACAGAGAGCGAGAGAGAAACGAGAAAGAGAGAGAGAGATGGAGAGACAGAGAGACAGAGAGACAGAAACAGAGAGAGAGAGATAGGGAGAGAGAGAGAGAAAGAGAGAGAGACAGACAGACAGACAGACAGAGACAGACAGAGAGAAAGAAGAAGAGGTAGCGATTGGTCACTACTACTATATTTGAAGAAGGAGCGTAGCCATTAGGCCAGGCAGGGAATATTTCTGAGTTGACCCCGGGGTGCTGCAGTCCGAATATGGAGGGCAAGGTACTATGTAGTTGGGCACAGACGCCAGCCGGCACAATCAAAATAGATCCAGGATGGACAACTTGACAGATACGATTTATGAAAGTCAAGAAAATGGTCAGACAAGTACAGATTTTCATTCCCTTCAACACGATTTTGTGGTATATCCCATTAAGCATGAGGTATTTAACAAAGACCTAGAATAAATTGCATCCTCTTAACAAGTTGTCCTAGACCCAGATAGGCTGAGCGCAGGGCGGAATGAGAAATAGGTCAGGAGATACAGTATCGGAACCACAAAGTGATGCTCCAGGCTAGACATGCTACGCATTCCCCAAATTGGCTAGTTCTCAGACTATTGAAAGGGAGAGGTCGTTTCTCCTTTCAGTCTCATTCTTTGAGGCCAGTTTAATTTCATATAAACTGTCTTGTGGGAACCGACACAACAAAATGTCACGTCAACCTATTTTACAAAGTTGTTATTCTTTTTCAGCTCACTAAACGGTGACTGCCTCTGGTCTGACCTCGTGTTCCTAAGACATGGTTCTATGAACACAGTCCCTTAGTAGTGGTTCTCTGACCACACAGTTCCTTAGAAATGGTTCTCTCTGACCACATAGTTCCTCAGAAATGGTTCTATGAACAAAGTTCCTCAGTAATAGTTCTCTCTGTCCACCCAGTTCCTCAGTAATGGTTCTCTGACTTCATGGTTCCTCAGTGATGGTTCTGTGATCACAGTTCCTCAGTAATGGTTCTCGAACCATACAGTTCATCAGTAATGGTTCTCTCTGTCCACACAATGTGCATACATCAGCTATACAACAAAGGGTGCTCGAGGCTCGAGGCTGATTGGTCCAGAGGCTGCTGTCACATGACCGTGTGTCACATGACCGTGTGTCACACCCAGGCAGCCCGATCAGCAGCCCGAGGGAGAGCCAGAGAGAGATGCTGACACAGCATGTACTACCGGGAGACTACTATGAAGGAAGACCTTCACTCTTTGGCCAATCCCTTTCAACCTACACACACAGGGTTAGGCCCCCCCCCCCCCCCCCCCCCCCCCCCACACACACACACACACACACACACACACACACACACACATACACACACACACACACACACACACACACACACGAATACACCGCACACACACGTTGCATTCCCAAGTCAAGACAGAAACAAGAAAATATGCAGTTTCCTATGTACAGCCTCTCTCTCTCTCTCTCTCTCTCTCTCTCTCCCTCTCTCTCTCGCTCTCCCTCTCTCTCATATCATCGGGGTGACTGATTCATCCATCAGTGAGCCCCAGCACCTATCAGAATCCGCCAGTAATAGAGCGAGGACTGGGCTGACAGTGCCTCCCTGGTGGGTATGGTACTGGTGGGTTACAGAGAGAAAGACAGACACTCACACACTCACACCTCCAACAGACCTACATCCGGGTCACCTTCAACACAGACCGATCCATCACCCACAATGCAACAGGGGAACTCCCATGGTTCCCACCATCCCCAGGAGCCAGGAGGAGCGTTGAGGGGGATGTCGTTGCCACACACACTCACACACACAACTTTATATTATTATATATGTCGTTCAAGGACCTTCCAGGGCATGTTGAACCAATACTAGCCATAAAGACATCGTTAGAAGATTTATAAAAAGTGGATATTTGCCATGATTTGTCAATCAGAATGCTATTTCATGTGGCTCATTCAGAAAAACACAAAGTGACTGAATAACCTGCCATTTCAGTGCAATAACATCAACCCCTTGTCCCCTCTCCCCTTAAAACTCTACTGCTCTATCCCAGCAAGATGCCTCCGTTGTTATGACCACCACTGGGCCAGAACACAGAACGACACGAGAGTACAGTCACTTCCTCACCTCGGCTTGAAACCCCTATCTTCAGTCACAATGGGGAGCTTCTACAGAAAGGGGTCTTTATGTAACGAGCCTTCAATGCCTGTTACATAAACACTGTGTCTTCTCCTCTCTCTCTCCCTCTCTCTCTCTCTCTCTCTCTCTCTCTCTTGAACACGCCCAAGTAGGCCAAGTCTATGGGGCTTGCTAAGGCCTAGCTACAGGAAGGCCAGCAAGGCCCCTGCACTCAGACTCCAGCCAGCGTCTCGGTGTTGTCTGCTCCATATGGTCTGTTGTGCTGCAACAAGCCACACCACCTTGATGCACTTACATAACAGCCTAGAAAACAACAAGCCAGGGAGTGGAATATTTTAGACCGTTTTAAACTCAGTGTTTGATGGTGTAGGCAGGAGCATGTGGGATGCATATAGGCTAATATATGCAGAGAGAGAAAGAGAGAGAGAGAGAGAGAGAGAGAGAGAGAGAGAGAGAGAGAGAGAGCGAGAGTGAGTGAGTGAGTGAGTGAGTGAGAGAGAAAGAGAGAGAGAGACAAACAGACACACACACACACACACACACAAGGATGTTCTCACTCAAACTCGCCCCCCAATCACCACGCATCGTGATTTGTAGATATGCACATACAAATGCATGCAATCCACGCAAACACACATTCATACAAACACAAACAAGAGTCAGCCAGAACCGAGAACTATTTCCCTGCACACATGGACCTCCCACACGCCTCCCACACATGTGCCCACAGTAGCTGCGTTCAAATTGTACACGCTAACGTTGTCTAAACGACCGTCAAGACTCGTGAAAGCAGCTTTGGGAAACTGAATGACTGAACATTGACATGGTGCGCAGATCCTGTGAAGTGCGTCCCCTTGGCCTGATGACACGCACGCAAACACCAGCCCACACACACTCATGAACACACCCACACAAACCTATATATGCGCATACACACACACACACACACACACACACACACACACACACACACATGTCCACCCCCCCGACCGAACACACACACACACACACACACACACACCTGTCAAAAGCACCATGTTCAGAAGAAGTAAAGCACGACCGTTGCACTGCAATTGACACTCCCACATGAAAAGCTTCCACCTTAACATAGATCGCAACTTTTTGAGTGAGCCATATATTTCACCATGTGAAGTTTGACGTTTCAAAAAGAAAACGCATATCACTCCACAAGCATGGGCCATTTCGGGGCGGAGATGGTATGAGCTAAAAGAGGTGGTTCCCTCTCACAGCTGCGTATGAAAACATTGCACCTTTTCAATCACGCAGCATCTTAAAACGCCGCATCTGTCCTCATCATGTCCACCTTTCACAGCTCCAGACAAAGTACATTTTGCACTGGATATGCTGTATTATTTCATTCAACGTTGCCTTTAACGTTGCAGGCTACCCCCCTCGGCGTGATGCGTGTTGTTGAGAGTGCCTGTATGGGATGTATTTCAGGAGACCGGGAGCACTGCGCCGACACGCTGCCTATGCGGTATTCACCATCGCGCTACGCAGTCCAAATGAAACACATTATCGCACATCCATCCTTTTATTTTGTGCATGCACATCTTAACGTTGAACTCTGGAATTCTCCTGTGTTAGTTTATTAAATACAGAGATACAGGGAGACACCCAGGATAACTCCAGCGTCCGCGTGCAAACATCTTAACGTGTGCGTGTGTGTGTGGGGGGGCGGGGGGGGGGGGGGTACAGTACAGGAGAATCCCAGTAGCTCGTTCTCTGTGTGTGTGTGTGTGTGTGTGTGTGTGTGTGTGTGTGTGTGTGTGTGTGTGCGTGCGCGCGGGCAGGCCAGCGTGTGTGTGTGTGTATGTGTGTGTGTGTGTGTTAAATGCAATGTTTGCAGAACGCAGTAAGTGTGCGCATGGTTCTGATGGAGAACTTGAAGCTGGACCGGTGAGCAGATGTTTCCCTTTTCCCCCCAAGTAGGCGATGCTAATAAACCGGGAGATGGTAAGACAGTAAAAGGGGTTCGCTTACCTGCCCACCGTTTGGTTGGCGAGCTGTCGCATCCGATTAAATTGCTTCTTCATCTTGTAATTTCCTAACGTTAACACCTACAGAGAAAAAGATTCCGCATTTCCCTCAGAATAGCATCCCCTTTCCATAGAGAGCCACCGCAGACAGTCCGCCCGGTCATATCTGTCCCCTTCTCATTGCAAATGCTAACGCGGAGCAAAGGTACATTTTTCTATTGTTTTCCTGTCCTTTCTTTCTTACATATTTTCTGATTGATTTTCTAGATATACATTTGCACCATAGCCGCACGCAGGGATGCTGGAGCGGTTCACATCTACGGGCTGCCTGGGCAGAACGTGACAGCGTAGTGTGACATGGAACCGCTATGTTGCGTTGCATTGCATTGTGGGGAATGTAGTGTTTAGAGCCAATTTATTATACGCCTATGAGTGGTGTTGTTTTTATTTAGCATTTTTCCAGTACTACATACGAACTGTGGGCACAGCTTTCTACGTGTTAATGGAAGGAAAACCTTTGATTAATTCTAATTAGAATGTACTGTACGTATTTATGAGTCAGGCCTAAAAATACTTTCATTCCGACAGTGCCCCCGGGTGGTGAGGTTGGGTAAACACATGTATATTGTAGAATACCGTAACGTCGCTAAATGAGAGCATGAGACTAATACAGAATAAATGAAAGAAGATAATTTAATACAAATACATCTTATGTGGGTGTATTATTAAAATGCACCCATGTGTTTATTTCAAACATATATGCCTTTTAAGGTTCATAATTGTAATACATCTTGAAAACTTATATAGGCTTACAAAGCTGGGCATCATGGTCCCTGGTTTCTTAAATAAAATCTGCGTTGCCTTTAGAATATTCCTCCACAAGGGGGCAACATTGCTTAAACTTAAACTAGCCTCGGTGTTAGGTGCATTGTGAATATCTATTAACTTGTTTGTCTTTCCCCTAAAAAGAAAACCAATAGGTTAAAATTGTTTTAATAAAAACATCAACATAGCATAATATAAATTTGCTCGAGAAAAGCTCTCATGGCGAAACAGTACTGCTAGATCCAGGCTGTAATAAAAAAAAAACGTGAGACACATCTGGTGTGAAATGTACTAAATTCCATAAATCGTCAGTATCTTACACTGTTTCAATTAGTAATTCAATAAATCACACATGAAGAGATGTCGGAGCCAAACCAACTTGCAATATATATTAAAATATTCTAGTGTGACCGCACAAAACGTGGAAGGCTCAAAAAGAACATTGAAGGTGCACTTGTTTGGCCACGGCTATTAAAAGAGAAGGGTTTCTCCTCGTTTGAATTGCACTGTGAACAGGAGTACGCAACGTAGCCGGCAGTCTGCGGTTAGCGAAACACTCCCAAAGACGCAGGATCGGAAACCAAAAGCAACAGGTGGGGCACACACTACCCCTTCCAACCAGCACCAACACCAACACCTCGACCACCAGCCCCAACACCACCCCTGGATCAGAGGGGACTGCGGGTGTAAGTGATACGGGCGGGGTGGAGGAAGGAGACGGGGAGCCTGTCTGTGGAACACTATCAGATTAGCCTCATTAATCTCACCGTGTTGTGAAATTGAGACTGCATCCCGATCCTTGAACTCGACCCTTTGACCCTGATGGGTCATTTGTTTTCATTACCCCCCCCCCCCCCCCTTGCTTGCGTTCGGACCGGTAAGGACTGACCAATCCCCGCGCCCCTACTCGCCATCCCTCCCCCCCTAACCAGCTCACCTCCTCCCCCGAACTCAGACGCCAGCACCCACAGCCCTCCTCTTTCTCTCCCCGACCCCCAACAGAGAGCACCCTTAAGCCGTAGTCTGAGAAAGAATTGTGTGTGGCCCTCACATGCGCTGCCTGCTTTGAATAAAGGAACTTTTCGTCGATAGTGATGCCTTAAGAAAATAAAACGCTAGCCTTATTTATGCAGTGACGAATATTTAAATCAAATTAAACCATCTGTAGTTTATTATTTTGGAGTACACATTTAGGAAGAGAAGGAAATGAACAAATATTAATTGATTATTTATTTGTTAATTTCCAGCTCCAAACCTGTGAACATTTAACATCTGTTAAAAAAGATGTGTGCGTGTATGTGTGCTTGCTTGCGTGTGTGCGCGTGGGCAGAAGCCGGGGAATAACTGGCTACCAATGGCACACTCCCCAGTTAGCCCTAATGGGAGCCTCTGTCAGGGTTGTGACCTTTCGACCCCTGGCGACCCCTCCCCCCCCCCCCCCCCCCCCCCCCCCCCACACACACACACACACACCTTGGCCAGCTACCACCGACACGCTCAGAGTGTGGACCTTGATAGTGACCAGCAGTGCAGAGCAGCAGAGTATCCAGTTTCCAGACATGTTATTAAGAGTGCACATCACCTGTTACACACCTTCTAAGTGCATGTTGTGCACACACACACACACACCGTTCGAAATGTTCTTTCATCTCGGGTCTGTGCTTCAAACAAAGTGAGGACCCTTCAGTCGCACCTCTTCTTTAGAACCAACAAACGCAATTAGTGTGTGTTTTACCGAGGATCTAATCGTCACGTCAAAATCTGTTGCTAAAAGGGATCATCTGACACTGAGGGCGTTTATTTTATCTTTATTCATGCATACGCATACATACACACATACACACACACACACACACACACATACACACAGACACACACACCTACACATTTGTGAATGCACATACATTTGAGCACACACGCATAGACACATTTGTGTTTACACACAGACACACATGCACACAGATTTGTGTTTGCACAAACACACCCACAGATTTGTGTTCGCACATACACACACACACACACACACACACACACACACACACACACTGAAGCATCACATTACCTACATCAGTCAGACAGAGTGAGTGGGGTGGGGCTGCCAAGTCTCAGGTCTGTCATTTGAAGAAAGAAAAGGGGTGGCATGTTCATCACAGAGAGGAGGAAGAGGAGGAGGAGTTGTTTACAGCTAAGCTCGGTCTTCCTGTGTCGGCTCCGCCCACCTCCACCTGCCAGCCAGGGACACTCTTTATTTTCACAACAATCAGAATGGTTTTTGTTACGTAATATTCTGCCGACACATGACTAACACATTGTCAAATCTGCAGCTTCACACGAACGGCAGGATAAAGAAAGCAGGTGATACATGACGCCGTCAACAACGCGGTTGTGCGTCTTAATTCGGTGCGCTCTCAAACAGCTGGGTGGGGCGGGGGCTCCACTGTGCATGTCCCACCCCAGGGCTGGCAGTACAAGCATTGGCCCAACTGGGCAGCAGGACTGGGTGTTGGGTCTTTGAAGGGCCACAAGGGCCATAATAAGGCTCAGCCGAGCCAGCGCCAGTTCTAATGAACACGTTGTGACATCTGAGGAGGGCTGCTAAGCACAGGCCGGGCTCTGTAGTTACCTGGAAGGAGCTCTTAGGTTGATCAGCTATGCTATGCTAAACTATGTTAAAATATGCTGAGCTAAGTTATGCAAAATTATGCTTTGCTAATGGTGCAAGACTAAGATGATGTCATATGTAATGTTCACCCGTGGCGATTTATTTAGTCTCTGGAGGACAATACAATACAATCTAATTCAAGACATATCTCCAATGATTTGGACAATGAAGAAAAGCACCAAAATAAAACAAAATAAAACAGAGTAATAAATCATACAAGAATAACAGACCAGCTTGTGCCCCAATTTTTTAACAAAGTGTCTTCCTTCCTAAACGGAATACTAAATGACTTCCAAGTAAGAGGTGAGGTTAAACTTACACCTCGTATTAGCTGGAAAGGTGCCATCTTTCACAGCGCAACCTTCAACACTTCATTCTATGGAGATGTGAGAAGCAGTGAGACTTTCTAATTGTGCTGAGAACCTGAGGCGAGGAATGTGAGAAACAGCTTACATGATAATACACAAATTAAAAATAACTTTTCAAATTTAGAATTAGATTATTCTGCTGTACTTTTGGGATTTGATTTTGATGTACCTGATCTGGCCACAGAACTCCAATCCATACCGTTTTTTATTTATTGAATCTTGTACAAACACAGCTGAGAGCACGAGGTGGGAAAAGAGCAAAGCGTGGAAAACTCAGAGTGTGTATGTGCACTCAGTGCACTGCTGCTGTGGGCCCTTGTTCCTATCCACCACCAGCTCCACCATCACCACCACCTACACCACAATCACCGTCCCAACATACGCCACCTACAGTTGAAACCTAAATACCAACAGAATCATTGGTTAGGGTGGGGCAAAGTGTCACTGCCTGTCTGTATTTAGGGTCTTAGGAGGCTGCTTCTCTGCTTGTGCGTGTTATTTTACGAGTAAATGCATGGATGTATGGTGTGTTCTGTATGGATGTGAGCCAGAACACAATCATGCAAAGTCATGTGTGTATTTTTCTTTGGTATTCTGCGCTGAATAATACCGATATAAGATGGATTTGATATACATAGAGCCTTACAACTGTTTATGTAATTATAACAAATCATAACCCCCCCCCTAACCTTTATTTGTGAACATGGCCTTCAGCGATCAGTTTGCTTTCTTACACCCACGCACACACCTACACACTCACAAAAACAGACGCACAAAAAGACTTAAAAAAATAGGTCTTAATACATTCACTCAATGGACGTTCAACACACACACACACAAACACACATGCACAGAGTGAGCAGAGTGAGCAGAGTTAGCATTCCAAATGGAAGCAGCGACCTTGAGGTAACCTTGGTGAGAGTTGAAACCTACTCAACGCAGGAGTATTTGAGCGCTCTGCACGCAGCCTGAATGACAGGCCCCCCTTCTCCTCATCCCTCTGGAGGCAGGCGGCCAGTAATAGAGGAGTTAGGAAGGGTTGGGGAGGGGAGGTAGAGGAAGCCATTCCTTTAAGGGACTACTATATAGCGACACTTAAAGACTACAATCCAAGAGTGAACGCAGCTTCATAAGGGAGCCCTAAACCCCGGCACGGCACAGGCCCACAGCTTGTGAAGCACTAAAGCCCTGGTTGGGACTTCCATCGGATTGGACGTTGGGATGACATGAAGCATAAATCAGATTCAGCAACTCTGTACCGGGAATCGATCCATCCATCAGGACGGTTGTATTTCTGGCGAAGCGCTAAGAATCTCATCGTTATCTTGGATGGTGGAGCGAGGGGTGGTGTGCATCTCGAGGCATCGCTTCCACCCTTCCCTTCCCGCCAGTCTCCTGGAACGGGGATGAAATTTCAATGGACTGTTACGATCTTGTGAAATGTGCATGCATTACGGGCTTTTATAGCGCAGCCCTGTGTTTATCTAATGCTAATAGCCATGGCCAGGCTTAGGAGTGGGAAAAACGAGCCCAGATTCATCAACGGCATGTGTGCTTTGGCTCTGCACGACTTTGTTACCCGTTGTTATTGTTGTGTCAGCACGTTAGCAAAAGTATTTGAGCACAGACATGTATTCCCAACTGGGGGTAAATCTACTTTTTCTCCACTTTAGAGTTTAAATATGAAAATTGCTTTTGGTTGAGCCTCAGGAAGCTTTCGTCAGCATTGGATAATCAGCGTCTGTTCTTGGATCCTGTCGACATTGCTCTCCAGGAATGCAGCCAGCGACCACGTCATGTTTTGGTGCGTTGGGCTTTTTCACTCCACTGCCCCTTCAGCCCTGGGCTGAACCCCAAGACGGGTCACTGCTGAGAGCTCTGTAATTTAACCCCCGCAGACAGCCTCTTATCGCGGTGTCTCATCTCCCACCTTAGGGGGAGCCTTGCCCCCCCCCCCGAAGACCCGCTCCGACTTCTCCTGAGACGTTTGCCACGGCCATTACAAACATGGCTGGAGAAGACGATACGATCGACAAGCCCGCTATACTTTGTGATAGATGAAGACGTCTTGGGGGGGGGGGAAACCGTCTCACATCAGACGGGGTAGCGGTGGGAAGTACTCTGTTTATTTGAACTGCCTCTTTATCCGTTTCACCGCCTCGGTCGGGGGAAACGGTTTGGCCCAGGTCTTTCAATCACAACAGAGAATCCATACGTTGGTCATGCACTCTTGGTTCAGGTTCCCCCAGGCTTGTGTTTGACCCTTTTGTTCTTGTGTTCTGTGTGTTAGAGCTGGGCTGCAAGTGGGCCGGTGGAATGTGTCTGTTCTTGTGCGCTGTTGATTAGGACATGGTGCAAACGGACCTATGGAATGTGTCTGTTCCTCAGCTGGCCTCGTCTGGTGGGGTCTGTGTCGACGGAGGTGGCCCAGGGCAGGGCCACACCATCACACAGCCTTGTCATTTAGGGCCCCTAGCCTGATCAAACGGGGCCCCTACTCTGACTGTGAGGACAGACCTGAGACCGGGGCCCTTGGTGGAGGGATCAAGGGCAACGTATGCACTCAAGCCATAGTGGGTAGTTGTGGAGTTATGTGCAGGAAGGGGCGGGACCTTTAAAGGTTATACCTTGATTGAGGAGGGAGGAGTCAGAGAGTCTGTCAATATGATACGCCAGAAAAAAAAAAGATGTTTTTCCAGATTATCTTGAGGGAATAGTGGTAATATTTATCCTCAGTGCTACATATCCTTTTGGAAAGGGGGTTTGACAGAAGAGTGAGAGGCAAGGAATGTTCCAAACAAAAGCAGCGGGCAAGCAGACTGGTCAAGTATTAGAATGTAATGTGTCTTTGGAGGACCTTCGCCCAGACTCAGTTTGGGTTTGAAATTTATCTTCGCCCCCGTCTGAGAATTCTGCTGACATGGACAAATTCTTTACTCGACAATAACTATGGTCTGAGAGTGAAACAAAGATCATATTATGGACCCAGAACACTATATTACGTTTTAAATATGCATTTTGGCAGTGTAAAGACATTTTTTATTTTTACTAAGATATTCCACACTTTTTGACCCCTACCAATTGTTCATAATTGTATCTAGTGGAACTGACTTGCTGTATATCATGGTGGTATCAGTACAAATAAAGTCTTCCACTGTTAATTTGCAATACTAATCATCTATAATCTTTGTTTCCCATAGCAAAGCAACATTCAAGATGAGAACTCCATTATATCACATTAATATATCCTAGTCAAAATCAGCAATAGGAAAGACCATGGATAGATTTTGTGCATTTTTGCATTCATCTCAACAGGTTACTTCTGAGAAACAACCATGTTGTTCAGTTTCACAGTGCTCCCTGTGTGAGTCCATGACATTTTCTTTCAGCTGTCAATTTCTAGAGTCGGAGTTCTAAGAAAAATGATATAGATAAACTTTATTTATTTATTTTCACATTGAGTATGCGCAACTTACCGAAGCTATAGTTCCTTTTTTACAAAACAAATTCAATTGAATGTGCATGCAGAGTTTTAAGAGTAAGTGCATGAAACCGCTCAAGTGTGTAAGGGAAATGTGCTGCAAAGCAATGCAAGGCATAGATGTCATGTCAAGGAAAAACGTTGTGAATTGAGCAATCATATGCACAGGTTAAAACAGCACTCGTCACACGAGCCACACAGTAGTTTATCTATTTTTCATTTCATTATTGCTCCAAAGAGACCCTGAGGAATAATATCTCAGACACAAATAATCACAGAATGATTCAGCAATGAGGAGCTCAAGTAAGTCTCAAGAGTTCAGAATGAGCAACAGATGAGGACGTATTTTTTTTCCTGTGGGTGGAAGGCACCAACAAAATATGGACTCCCAAAACTTGGCTCTGTATCCGATACCTCTGATCTGCCCGGGCCTTCCAGAGGTCACACGGTACATTTCAACATCCCAGAGGGACACACAACATTGCGAAGCTCTTTTGATGGTTGCACCTGTTCATCTCAGCATGAATAATGGCCTTCAAAGTTGACGAGAACCTTCTCCCCAGGGACCTCTTAGGTGTCTCAGACTTGGACTTGAGGGTATCTAGTTGCTACCGTTGCTTCGGAATGTCCACCATCACTTGTTTTAGTATCTAGTAATATATCAGTTAGCTTGGTCATAGAAAGTTGTGTATTTCAGTTTGGAGTATAATATTGGACTAATATGCAGCCCCTTTTACCCACCATTTGTTGATCACTACACTACGCTCCACGGCTCAATAACACCGCAAAACTGTTCCCACACTTGACATCTGCGCTGTTAACAACGTGCGAATGCATCTATTAAGGCAAACCAAATCTAAAAATGAATTAATGGGTGCGCCGAGATGAACTGTGAAAATAAGGATATTGTGATACCAACTTATTTTTACAGATGGTTCATAACACACCCCTATGTTCCGTCGCTCTTCTATAGCATGCATGCATGACGAAGGTAAAACAAGACGATGACAACATGCCGTCTAAGTCCTCTACCCGTCAAGCCTTTTGACTAAAGCACAGACGTCTCTCAGTCTTAAAACAGTCTCCAAGTCCTGAAACCTGTGGTGTGTATACAGTACCGGCCCCTCCAGGCAGCGTTGAACACCAGTCTCCTCGTCGACATTCCTCCGGAGGAACGGTGAGATGGTCGGGTCACACGACCTCTGCAGACATTGGTTCCAAAAATAGCGAATAAGAGGATGTGTTTATATGGAAATCTAAACAGTGGTGTTTCTCAAAGGCTGTGTTGATATATTGTCACAGGTGGTCTCGGAAAAGCAGTTAAACTCTGTAGTCTAAAACTCATTCTTTCTAGAGAATGTATTATGATGGATTTCTTTTAATTAGTAGCCCCAATTGAAATGGTATTAAAAGGAGTACAATGGATATTCAGGAATTAGAAATATGAGTGACAATTCAAATCTTTTGTGGATCATTGTGTACACCAGCCAAACAATGAGCTGCAAAATTGTCTGTGTCTACTTCATTCACAAGATACGCAACACTACAGCACTACCTGTGCCTCACACACACAGCCAGGAACATCTTGTCGTTTTTTGCCTCAAACCCTTCCAACCTGCTTAAAATTAGCGTAAGACTCTCCTGTACAAGATAAGTGTGACAATCCTCCCCGGAACCACAGCTTTATCCAAGCAGAAAGGATCAGACACACTTTAGCACAGCTCCAGAGAACTGCCCAAGAGATTTTCTGTACAATGTTCTGAGGAGTGGGAGGGCTTAGCCATGGGTCGGGGCAGTGAGTTGATCTGCCTCCTGGCTCTCTTAATACCCCCGTGTCCTTATGGTCGTTTAGCCGGCGTGCCTTTGCGTTTGTACGCTATGCCGTCGACACTGCTGCCGTTTAGCCGCTCAGAGCTTTGTTTGTGCTCAAGGAGGATGAGATCAGTCATCAATCCACTTTACTTCCTAATGGGCTCAGATCTCTGACATCTTGAGGCGGCTCCAGTGGCACTGACAGGCTGTCCACTGTGTGTGTGTGTGTGTGTGTGTGTGTGTGTGTGTGTGTGTGTCTGCGTGCGCGTGTTTGAGTTTGTGAATAAGTGAGTGTGAATGTGTGAGGGTATTTTATGAACCTGCATATGTTTTTGTTCAAAAAATGTCAATAGATAGACACACACACACACACACACACACACACACACACACACACACACACACAGACACACACACACACACACACACACACAGGAACGCCAACTCCTGCTAACTACAGTGAACTACATGTTCACTGTTACTATAGGTGGTTAATTGTATATACGTGATACAACGATTCCTGGGGCAATTGGCAAACCATTAGCAGGCCTGTCAGCGCTTACTTTAGCAGGTACATGCTGCGTGCTATACAAGCACAGAAGACATTAAGACTGAAGCTGTTTTTGCTCTCAGGGCAATGGAGCAGCAGATATCTCCACATGTGAACATATGTTCCAAATGCCATGAGTTTCTTATTATTCATTTGCTAAGGTTTATAAAAAAGACTAAAACGTATGAGTGGAACACGAAAATCAGCAAATTTACACATATGGGTAACCTTGTCTAGATCATGTAGCGTTAGCAGGAAGAGCTTGGCCATGCCTTCCTATTCCTTTAACGTATTGAAAAGCTTTTGTGTGTCTTGCCGTTGGTGGCCGTGTCAACTGCTCAGGGTGGAAGGACACTAAACATGGTGATTTTATCCAGGTGCTGCCATCAGACTGTCTGTGAGACACATCACCTGATCCAGGTGCTGCCATCAGACTGTTTGTGAGACACATCACCTGATCCAGGTGCTGTGATCTTATGAAGACAACCGCTCACTATTATGTTGCCACAGCAGCTCTTCAAAGTCTATGTTCAAAGATACAATCTGTATGAAGAGGTGTGAAGGTGTTTGTAGGTGTATGCATGAGTTTGTGTTTAGGTGTGCGCGGACGTGTGTGTGTGTGTGTGTGTGTGCGTGTGTGTGTGTGTGTGTGTGTGTGTGTGTGCGTGTGTGTGATTGATTGGGCACAAGAATATTTCTAAGTAGCCTTTATGTAAACATACGATTCACCCATGCCTAGGAACAACCTTATAATACATTAACGTGATATCTTGTCCCAAAAAACGTTCTCCCTGCAAATTTCTCGACACAATTCTTTTCTGCTGTTGACACAGGCTGGGCTTCAACGGTTTTGGGAAAATCTTGCAAGACCGTATTCAAAAAGCTTTACAAATTGTTGATATAATGAAGGGACTTTGCTCCTTTGTGTATTTTACGGGTTGATTTAAGACCTTACGACTGCCATTCAAACTAGTGGTGCCAAAGTCAATTGCTTCATATGCACTTTTGTTTGACTTTCAACTGACACACTGCTTTCTCAAACCCCTATTAACTCGAGTCCACCATGTCGCACTATTTCACCCCTAAGCCTAATTGCTTTTTGGTGTGTTTACGCAACGCCAATACTCAATTTAATGGGTACAAAAACTCACTAATAATTATGTGTTGAAAAAAAGATTACACTGTAAATCTAACACGTGTTGCATAGCTAATTAAATATTTTAAATTATATAGAATAAGCAATTTAATACGTTTCAGGAACGATATGCTGTAGGGAAAGAGAAGTTGACGTAGAATATGTTAAGGTGTTCGCGCTGTATTTAGAGGTCTCTGTTTCTGGCTCGTACAGAACAAAATGGAGTTAAAAGCTACAAGGTAAAAGTAAAGTTAGATATCCATACAGTACCCAGTTTTATGAAGTGTATTGTATTGTCAAATACATTTTCAAGAAAAAAACACAATCTTTCATGCCTGTATTTTTTTACAGACGAATAGCTGAACAAGACGTAAACATGTCACATGACAGGGGATGAACGGTTAATGGGGATAGGTCAAAGAAACTGAGGTGTTTATCCTTGTCAGCGTTATAGCACTTTGATAGGTCCGTGGTCGGCTGTTGTGTGAGGTGTGTGGTGTGTACAGCATACTGCCTCTCACGCAGGTACTAGGCAACATGGCACACGTTGCATTTGGAAGCTCGAACTGTGACAGCTGTCAATAATCCTGAAACCGTCTGAGACGGTCTAGGGACACAATGACCTATGACCCTGCATTAGGATAAAGGTTGAGCACCCATACACACACACACACACACACACACACACACACACACACACACACACACACACACACACACACACACACACACAAAGACATACTTAAACTAAAACATTTTGAGAGAGTTTATAATAAAAATTGAAGACATGCTTGTAAATATTTTTTTAACCAAACTCAAGTGGCCCAGAAACACGCAGGTCAGAGACACACTTCTTCAGACATTAATAAATGCTGAAGAAGAATTTTCCATTTAAAATAACAGGACATACCACTATGAGGTTTGTTTCACATTGAGTCATTTTTTATAGGCTACTCTAAGATGTTAAGAAAAAACAACAACAACAACAAGTGAGTCTACACCAGTGTTGGCAAAAGTACACTTATTCTGAACTCCAGCAAAAGCACAGATAATTGTGTAAAAAAAGACTTAAACTCCTTTCCTTAAACAAAAGTGGAAAAGTACAGGCTCTGAATTGTACTCAAAGTATAAAAGTAAAAAGTAGCCCTCTGACATTTCTACCGGCTGTTTCTGTACAAAGCTAACTAAACCTCACACCATATTAATATCATTTGAAGACTATCAAGTAAAGCCATTTCAAATTCCCCCAAAAAATATATAGGCCAATTTTAAAAAAATACATTAAAAAAAGTTTTCTGATCTCCAGGGATCTGATAGAGGTTTCTGGCTAGGGGTTTCCAGTGATCTGATTGGCTGGGGTTCCCAGCTATCTAATTGCCTCCAGCAATCGGACTACCGTGGGCTTTCGAGTGAAATTAATTTTTTAGAAGTATTGATTGACTACAGCTTAAGAAGTACTCAAGTAAAATTGCAAAGTATAGGCTCTTAAATTTAAGCATAACAGTGAAAAGTAGCCTTCTGACATTTTTACCTGCTGTTTCTGTGCAAAGCTCACTGAGCCCTCACGTCATACAATTAAATATAATGTGAAGACTTATAAAGTTAAACCTAACTTCAAATAGAATAAACAATATACTTAAAATATCAATATATTTAATGTAACTTTGCTCCAATGTTCAAATCATTTTTCAATGTCAGCAACAGAACTCGAAACATTTTGATCAAAGCGAGAACACAGCTCTAATTAAGCCTTCAACTATTTTGTCAGAAATCCCCTCATCTCTACAGGAGGACCAAAAAAATATTTTTAGGTTGGCACAAAAACACAATGGCATTCGCCAAGTTCTATCATTCTTAGAGCCGACAACTTCAAACATTTCTCTTAAATAAGGTCATAGATGGGGAATGTTTCATGCTCTGAATCTGCTCCGTCTGCAGTGTTTGCTGGTTCCCTTTCATCCATCCTAACCTACCGCAATACTAGTTGTCCCATGGACGCCATTTCTCCGCGGTGGACTGTGTGATATGCACCGAGGGACGCATCGAGGGGTCATATTTTCAATGTGTTATTGTCAAGTCCATCTATGTGGAAAATGGACTTGATGTTGGGAAGGCGCGTAATGATGCAACATTTTAAAAAGATTGATGATTCCCCTAAGATGCATTAAAAGTAAATGAACGATCTGTGTTTGGAAAATGTAAGGAGTAGGAAGCACAGATATTTGTGTTAAAGTGTAAGGATTAAAAGTATGAAGTTATCAGAAAAATAAATACTCAAGTTAAGTAGGCTGCAGATATCTGAAAACTGGACTTAAGTACAGTCACAAAGTAATTGTTACTTTGTTACTTACCACCTCTGGTCCAAACAGGATGTGCTGTTTTGTAACCAGACCACAGTGTAGGCCTACACACAGAACGGGGGTTTGTAGGGCTGAAATAATCTGATCTTAACACATTATGGTCTATGACACGAAAACAATTTTAACAATACAATGGCATTATATGGTAACGTTCTAAACCATTTGCTTACGGTTACTGTTCACGGCGTTAATGCTAAAAAAAAAAAAATCATAGTATTATACTCTACGCAGCTCAGCCCCAGAGCGAAGCTTGAAAAGCGCACGTTGCGTGCGTTTATCAAGCTGCGCTCTGGGGCTGTGCCATTGGTCCTCTCCGCCGTCAGTCTCCCGCCCCCCCTGGTTTGTAAGCACCGCGCAGATGAGCGCTCACACCCTGCCCGAACAAGTGATGGGGGAAGAGCGTGAACCTTGATGCACAGCTGAGTCATTTAAAAGGTGTCGTCCGAAAAATGAAAAACATCCATTCTTAACGTGGACATCTGCAAATTCGCGTGTATCCTAGATTTGTTTCGCCATGGAAGAGGACTAGAGGAACTTTGCCAAGATGCCCAAACGGAATATGGCTTTTTATTTCCGTAAGCCCTATGGAATATAGTCCGATTTTACACCATTTACATGTTGTGCCATCATCATCCAACGTGAAAAACAAACTATTTGTGATGTGCATCATGCTGTCACTCTGGGTGTACATGATCTACTGCTGTGTTGGTTACTGCACAACTATCCCAACTCCATCGTTGTCCGCCAGCACCACACGCTCGGAGGTGAGGGAAGGCGATGGTGAATTTGACAATCAGCTAGACAGCTCTCTGGGGGCTTCCAGGGACTTGCTGAACAACGAGAACGAGTTGGACAGCCGAGGAGACGACTGGGATGAGACGAGAGGCGAGGCGAAGGCGTCGCAGGGCGATAATGCCATGTCGGGTTTCTTCAATGAGTCGGAAAGTAAGAAGTTGCCCGGGGCGATTATCATCGGGGTGAAGAAGGGAGGAACGCGCGCTCTGCTGGAGTTCCTGCGCGTCCACCCGGACATCAGAGCGGTGGGCGCGGAGCCTCACTTCTTTGACCGCAACTACGACAAAGGGCTGGAGTGGTACAGGTGAATAACACGGCCAGTCTCCGCACGAGCGCCGATGGTGCGGCGTAATTTGTGTGTGATCTGTAGATTTCCTCTGTATTCGGTTCTCTGTCAAAAGATTTCGTTTATACAGGTTCAAATTGCCAAGCATCTAGACAACCCTTCGACTGTGCTTTTTTTTTGTTATAACCAAACCCTCATCTATCCACAATATTAGTAAAGTAAAACATATAAATCATTAATCCTTTATTTGGTGATCAAAAATGTTAGTTAGTCATATAGGCATAGTGCCTACTACTCCTTATTCTTAAATACAGATACTTGAGGTAGCCTATGTTTTAGCTTTATCACCTTTAATATAAAATAAATATATTGGTGCAATCATAATAAAACACACATAGCCTAGATGCATCACCACATTATGGACCAAAAGATAACTGAACATGGTAATTTGTGGAGATAAAAGATTCAACAGAGGATAATGATAATAATAATAATAGTAATAATAAATGCGATGGGATAAGGAAAGCTTTAGGGATTGGTTTCCCACATCAGGTGATACCAACATCCCATAAAACGCATTCTGTTGCGAGATACATGACATGCCCTTTAAACCTCTGGCATTGTTAACCTTAATTGTATTTGTCTCAGTTCTAGGGCCTTGTGAGGGTAAACACCATATAAATACTCTGTGCGGCGTTAGTCCAACTTTATTGTGACCTTGATCAACCCTTTAAATGAATTACAGCAAATCATCCTTAAATTATAGTAGAATTCCCATCTCATGCCAGCATCCCAGCTCTTTATCATTGTAGTTCCATGAACTAAGCTCGGAATACTTTGAATTGTTATGCATCCCTACTTGGAATTCTACATACGGTAGAAAATCCTAAATCTTGGCAAAAGAAGACAGAGAGGTCCATATTGATTTAATTGGATGTTGCTTTCAGAGTCCAAACAGACTCTCTGCAATGGGTTTCAACAGACATCAGTAATTTGCCTCTGAATGTCATCAGTCCTAATAGTCATTTCCTGATGTCATGTTCCAATGTCCTGAACTCTGAGGCCGTCACCAGTTGTATTTACAGAGTTACGCAAACTGTTCCTTTGACCTGGAGTTTTATTTATTAGTTTGCGAACAACACACTCCTAGTCCAGGAAGTTATTGATTTATTTATTTTGAACAGAAGTTCCTGGAATTTGTTTGCATGGGGGATATAAACAATTGTACTTAGGAGGCACATTAACTTCTTTCATAAACACAGTACAATAATTAAATACAAATGTTTGAAGTGTTTCCAGCCCTCCCCACCACAACAATGATGACAAAGTCAGTCGGGGATGTCAAAGGATTTAGAAACTGAGTTTCCGAATCTGCTCCATGAAGCCACAATAGAGTAAGTGAAGCATTGCTCAAAGACTTCTCGCTTAAGTTCCTCCAAGAATTTCCAGGAAGGTTTAGCCTCCAACATTTTGCATGAACTCTGAGAAGGAAGGGTCTCTTTTGTTCAAATCTACTGACTTAGAAAGAAAAAGATAATGAAACTAGTCTATCGGTTTGTGTGTCACCAAGTTCCGAGAAATTCCCCCGAAAAGTAAACAGACTTTTGCCCGCGCACACACACACATACACAAGTGGCTGACCAAAGTCATTGAAAGAAACTATAACGTATGCTGTTTCATCTGTACAGATTCAAACAGCATAAGCCTTTTTGCCGCCAGTGGAAAGACAACATGTTAAACATGTGTTTGTGCGTCAGGTGTGTGACAGCCCCATTAATGAAGTTGAGGTGGGAAATAAACGTTTCATCTGGAGATTTGTGAAGTGACGGCTACTTTCACTGGGTTGTTGACCTGGCTAATTAAAACAACTTAGCTTGCTAGAGGCCTAGCCTGAGAGCCACTCCTCCAGAGACAGTGACCCTGCAGCTAAGCTGGAGTACTGTGATTGGAATCTAAGCCCGGAGCTCCTTTACTGACCACGGTGGTTAGTTCATAAACACAGCCTTGGGAGTTCATGCCAGCATAAAACGAGCAGGCTATCAACCAAAAAGGAATTAAACCTGCAGTCTGCATTGTAGAAGAAGCCCACTATCACTTTAAAATGGCCCCTGGTCAAGTGTTTGTTTCTGTTTTGTTTTTGTTTATGGTGTTGTTGTGTTTTTCACAGACGTCACAGTTTAGAGCTATCAGTGTTATTAATCCGTTTATGACGTTGTACCTGTACGAAACAATATATTTATGGGAAACTTTCAGCCCATTATCATCCCCTGCAGTGCAAGAGGTTGAGAGAGTGATAAGCATGATAAGTGATAAGCTACAAGCACCAGGAGTGGGTCTCATTGACTCTACGGCCCCTGAAACGAACAGTAGCTAGCCAGCAGGCACAAGAGCAGCAGTAGAAGCAGACCTCAGCGTGGGCTTATCAACGGGTGTGATAAAAAACCAAGAAAGAGTTGTGAAGATAAACACTGTTCAGGCTCTCAGGAAAGAGGGCCACTTCAGGGGCCCTTCTGCCATTGGGGGACTCACAACATGAGAGAGAGAGAGAGAGAGAGAGAGAGAGAGAGAGAGAGAGAGAGAGAGAGAGAGACAAACAGAGTGAGAGAGAGAGGCTCCCCACAGCAGGGATGCCGGCCGTGAAATAGTGCGCTGTGACTCGCAGGCGAGAAAAAAAATAAGAGACGTCCACACGTACTCATGCAGAGCGCATGGAAGGCAACTCCCAAAGCTGTGGGAACCTCTGCCGTCCCTCGGCCCTTCCTCCCCACTACACCTACCTCGTGCTCAAGTCTCCCGGCACCACCACTTTATCTTACTTGACAATTTTACCGCTCCACCTGCTTTGTCCCTCGGTAGACACGTGTGATTTGCTAGCATTTGTTTTGCATCCTTGAATGTGTTGAAAAATAAATTAAAAGACAACACACAATGGGTGTTTTTCTTCGCATAACTCAATTAAGACGTCAGCGAGAACGGGCCCGCTTTAAAGCACGAGCACTTGTGGCGGATTACTGCGAGCCAGCGGCGGACAGAGGGCAGTAAATTTAAAGGCGCGTCTTTAGAAAGCGCAACAGTATTATGGTCTGGTGCTGAGAGCCAGGGGGGTGCCAGGGAACCCCTGAGGTCTGCATCAACCCTGATGATAAAGGAGCAGACAATTAGTGTGAAACATGTTTTCTCTGCCTTCACTTTGTATGCAAATGTGCACAGAAGGGTGAAAGTAGTCTTTGGCGAGGCACAGCTGGAGTCCGCCTCGACAGAGGATTGAATGGGACTCGGCCAAGGGAAGGACTCAAACTCTCAAAGGCTCGAGCTTTTGAGCCCTGGAAGTTGACTTTACAATCGCTTGACTTTCGCCCGGTGGAGACCGCTGCATTTCCCAAGAGTAGGTCTACATAAGTCCACCAGTGGCATTTTTTGTTTTGCTTACTCATCCCAAAAAAAAGAGGAAACAGAGGGATCTGATGCATTTTTTTTGTAGCAAGATAGCTCCGTAGCCCATTCTCATGTTAAGCTAACGTGCCAGTACACAGTTGGCTTAATACCAGCAGCGAGCATTTAAATTGTTCTAGTAGAGGCATCAAAGAAACCGTCCCTAACCCTTAAAAACAGACCGTATGAGCAGTACAGCCAAGAGCAGTTTGCATAAGGCTTCAAACGGTCTTAAGTTCAACTCCTCATTGTTCTAACATTAGATTGAGGCTGCCATTAATACTGGAGGGATTTCGGTAATAGTTTTCCATCCTCTGTTATGTTGAGGATTTAGTGGCCTTAACTCCCTGGCCATCAGCTGCAGGCTGTTTACAAAAACCAATGCACTTATTCCACGACACTGGAAACACTGGATATATGGAAACAACACACGCAGGAGTGCTGATGTTGTTCCATAATCTGTTGCGTCCCCCCCTGAACTTGTTGACTTGCCCGATGCCTTCGGTATTCTCTCGACAGCAGCGTGGTTCTTTTGAAAACGCTCCCATCCGCCTCAAACATCTCTCCGATTTCTGTCTCTTTGAAGTGCGGCTTGTTTTCACGGCTCTCAGCAGACACTCCAACATCCCCCTGGGGAGGAGGACTGACTATACAAGCGGTCGCACCTCCTCAAATAAGAAACATGACACACAAAGTTTTGAAGTAATAGTATTCACACATAGTCATTTATAGACTTGATAAGACCAATGCTTACACCCAACAAAATGTGTTTGGTGTAATCAGAACTGTTAAAAGAGCCATTTTCTATCACCGGCTCCTTGATGAAAAAAGGAAGATTAAGTCCATGCCTATCTTATAAACAACTGACAGCACAGATTGCTACGTGTAAATGCACGGCTGACAGTTGTGGGAGGCAAGCCAGCATGGCTCATGCACTGCAGTGGGACTCCTCCCCCTCCTCCTCCCCCCCTCCTCCTCCTCCCCCTCCTCCTCCCCCCCTCCTCCTCCTCCCCCTCCTACCCCCCTCCTACTCCTCCCGCCTCTACTCCTCAACCCCTCCTCCTCCTTCTCCTCCACCCTCTCCTTCTCCGCCTCCTCCTCCTCCAACCCCTCCTCCTCCTCCTTCTTCTCCTCCTCAGCCTCCTTCTCCTCCACCCCCTTCCCATCCTCCTCAGCTCCTATCCCTCCTCCTCCACCCCTCCTCCTCCTCCTCCTACCCCCCTCCTCCACCCCCTCCTCCTCCTCCTCCTCCCCCTCCTCCTCCTCCTCCTCCTCCCCCCCTCCTCCTCCCCCTCCTCCTCCTCCCCCCCCTCCTCCTCCTCCTCCTCCTCCCCCTCCTCCACCCCCTCCTCCTCCTCCTCCCCCTCCTCCTCCTCCTCCTCTTCCTCCTCCTCCTCCACCCCCTCCTCCTCCTCCTCCTCCTCCTTCTCCTCCTCCTCCTCCTCCTCCACCCCCTCCTCCTCCTCCTCCTCCCCCTCCTCCTCCCCCTCCCCCCCTCCTCCTCCTCCACCCCTCCTCCTCCTCCCCCTCCTCCTCCTCCTCCTCCCCCTCCTCCTCCTCTTCCTCCTCCTCCTCCTCCTCCACCCCCTCCTCCTCCTCCACCCCCTCCTCCTCCTCCTCCTCCTCCCCCCCTCCTCCTCCTCCTCCTCCTCCTCCTCCTCCTCCCCCGGTCTGTCTCCTGCGTCCCAGCCAGGTGGCCTTGAGCGGTGCATCTACAGACTGAGGCATCGCAGCCAGCAGGAGCAGACGCAGCATCTCTTAATAACTCAGTGTGTAAATATTGTTCACTCATATTTGCGGCTTGTTCGATATCTTGTCATTATTTAGCTATTCATCATGTTGCTTTATGTCTTTTGTGCACCGACCTCACCAGCTCACTTTGGTTGTATGTGTCAATACACTCATCATCATGCTGAACAGAAGAACCGAGCTCTCGCTGGGCTCCACCGTTCCTGTTCACCGAGGACAAATGCTTGCTGGAATAATCGGCATTCCAGTGAGAAGAGTTTGGGTGAGGGGGGTTATGAACACCCATGCAGACTTTCTTCAGTACATGATAAATGCCCCCCTCCCCCCACCCCACACACACAGTTTAATTTGTGTCTGGGATTTGTCTCACAGTAACTTGGTGAGATTATTTCTGAGTGGCTGCATACCAACACCACCTCCTCCTCATCTCCTCTGTGGCTTGGGAGAGGAGACAGATCCACTCCCACAGCAGCACCTCCTCACCAGGCCACTCCTCTGATAGAGGAGAGGGAGTGAGAGAGCTAGCGAGAGACTTACCCTGAGCAGTGCACAAGTCTCTCAGAGTGTTTAACCATGCCAGAGGGAGGGGGTGCTATGATAAACTGAATTATCTTCAGCATCATTCTGCAGAGATGCAAAGAGGTGCTCTAACTGCAGTGTTTCTTCCCGCCTCCGCAGTTGACTAATCAGGGAGTCCGTCGCTCAACGACCAATCACACATCTGTGGCAAACAGCAGACGGGTTGTAAATTCCCTACCTTTGAACCTGCTGTCTGATAGTGGCGTATATAAACAAGACCAAAGGGCTTCACTTCACCCTGCCTCCCCCCTTCGGCTCCTGTTGCATTACGGCATGCTTTATCTCCTTCTTCTGCAGTAAAGCACAGACGAGAACTAGATTCCGATGTCAAGTGACATCGGAATCTAGTTTTGATCGTCGCTCAGTCACGTCAATGATCCCCCAACTCTTACCAGCCGCCCTATTATCCAAGTGTTCCTCGCTCTCTGTACCTCTCTCTGTCCGCACTTCTCTGTCTTTCACTTTCTCGGCCTCTCCCTGTCAGCACCTCTCTGTCTCGCCCCCTCCCTCCCTCCATCTTCCCTTCTTGCACCCTCTGTATCTTGTCCTCGTACCTGCCCCCCCGTTCTGTGTGGGTCTCTCTATCTTCGGTGCAGTACTGCTCCCCTGTGAGGGAGCGGTGGAAAGATGTTTATTTTCCCTTTTGCCGTCATCATCACGTCGATTGTGTCATGTGGGGTGGATGAAAGATGATGAGATCGCTCAAATTAAGATACACCCATGTCTTCAGTGACGCAATTAAAATATCGACTCATGCGGCATGTTTCAGGGGGCTCCTGGGAATTGTTTTTAATTAAAGCGATGACATAAAGAAATTGCTATTTGCAGCTGAATGGATGTGATGTGGTCCGAAGTGCTGCTCTCTGGCTGTGCTGCCGACTTTGTGCTGTGTGCGTCTCCTGACAGCTCAATGATGGATAAAGATACGCTGAAACCCTATTGGTTCTGGCCCACATTGTTTATTGAGCAGAACAAATCGGGAAATAAAAACAGGGGGCTCCCCTACATCTGCCCACCGCAGGGCAGATCTCCCAAAGTCTGTACATGAGTACGTGTGGACGTCTCTTATTTTTTTCTCGCCTGCGAGTCAAAGCGCACTATTTCACGGCCGGCATCCCTGCTGTGGGGAGCCTCTCTCTCTCGCTGTTTGTCTCTCTCTCTCTCTCTCTCTCTCTCTCTCGTCCTCCCTCCCCCTTTTTCTCTTTCCTTCCTCCGTCTCTGGGAGGAACAAAGACCGCCTACGCTTGTGTTGGTGGAAAGTTTTTATTGGTAGTAAGTTGTTGTGTCTCTGGGGGGTCTTGAGACGAGACGCCCCCGGCACTGCTTCCGAGAGATACGGTAGTGGGGGGGGGGGGGGGGGGGAAGGGATGCTGATATAGTTGTTTATCTCTCCCCCTCTCTCTCTCTTCCCCCCCTCTCTCTCTCTCGAGCCAATTACCTTGATTGGCTTTGGTTTTTTTTCC
Source organism: Pollachius pollachius (assembly GCF_949987615.1). Classification (NCBI taxonomy): domain Eukaryota; kingdom Metazoa; phylum Chordata; class Actinopteri; order Gadiformes; family Gadidae; genus Pollachius; species Pollachius pollachius. Next base: position 19,307,558 of record NC_136944.1, on the reverse strand, counting down.
AGCGGCTTATTCTCCAGGGAGAGGGAGAGTGGAGGAGAGAGTGAATGTGTGGAGCCGGCGCAGTCCTCAGAGAGGGCCTGCTTTAGATAGGAGGTACCTTTAGTCAGGTGATGAAAGTGAACGAGGAAGCGGGAGAGGGAGCTTCTTCTGCTTGTTGAGGCAGTAATGAGGCGTGGGGGGGGGTGACCCTCACTCTTAAGAAGCACAGAAGAAGAAGAAGAAGAAGCTGCTTCTCATTGATGGTCCTCACATTCTTCTGGTCTCTAAACCTAAGATGTGAGATGTTCTGCGTGTGAAGGAGTGAGAGTGAGATTAACTATTAATCATTGCCCATTAAAAACTTGTATTTTTTTGTACTCAGCCTTGTCGTGATCGTGAAATATACAAAACGTCTGTTGTTCTATTATACATATCTACGTCATGTACTAAGCTATTCATACAAGTACAAAGACATGTCAAGACAGCATGAGGGTCGTGGTAGGCTTTGTATATTGTGTGCGTATCGCCATAGCAGCAAAACAAATACAATCGATTTTTCAATTGTTTATTCCTTCATGCATTCATGCCAGCCTATACCAACAGCGTCATTTTCCTCCTCGGATCCCCTTGTGCATTCACTGCTTTCCTGTCGCTTAGCACAAGCCATCTCCCTCTCTCTATCCTTGTCCCTCTCTCTATCCCTCTCTCTATCCTTCTCCCTCTCTCTATCCCTCTCTCTATCCTTCTCCCTCTCTCTATCCCTCTCTCTATCCTTCTCCCTCTCTCTATCCCTCTCTCTATCCTCTCTCTCTCGGCAGGCATCCAAGCCAGTAAGACAGTTAACCAGGCTCAAATGTTCCAGTGTGTTTGGCTTACTCCTAATCCCCCTGGGCTCTCTAGCCATTATCCCGTCCGAGCTGCAGTTAACAAGCTATATTATGGCCGGGCAGAGCCATCCTCATCCGGAAACACAGCCTTGGCAGGAATGTCAGGATTAAAGAGTGTTCTTGTTCCTTGTCATTTTGCGCTGTACTCTCTTTGTTGTCTTTCTTAATGCATCATATCATGCATTAAAAAAATTACACAACAGGATATTCAACCGGTGAACCGTTTTTTCAGAAAGATCCCCATCATTTTGAGCAATAAAATATGGCTCCAAATTTGGCTGCACAGTTGACACCGTGACATAACTTCTTCATGTCCCCCCCTCCACAGGGACCTGATGCCCAAGACCCTGGGGGGCCAGCTGACCATGGAGAAGACCCCCAGCTACTTTGTGACCAAGGAGGTGCCGTCGCGCATTTACACCATGTCCAAGCACACCAAGCTCATCGTGGTGGTCCGGGACCCTGTTACGCGCGCCATCTCCGACTACACGCAGACGCGCTCCAAGAAGCCCGACATCCCCTCCTTCGAGAGCCTGGTGTTCAGAAACACCACCGCGAGCTCCGGTACCGCGGTGGTCGACGCCACCTGGAGCGCCGTCCAGATCGGCATGTACGCCAAACACCTGGAACACTGGCTGCAGTACTTCCCCGCCGAGCAGCTGCTGTTTGTCAGCGGCGAGCGGCTGATCAGCGACCCGTCCGGGGAGATGGCGCGCGTCCAGGACTTCCTGGGGCTGAGGCGGGTGGTCGACGACCGCCACTTCCACTTCAACGTGGCCAAGGGCTTCCCCTGCCTCAAGAGGCCCGAGGGCAACAGCAAGCCCCACTGCCTGGGTAAGACCAAGGGCCGGACACACCCCAACATCGCCGGCCGCGTGGTGCAGCGGCTGCGGGAGTTTTACCGGCCGTACAACAACAAGTTTTACCAAATGACGGGCCATGACTTTGGATGGGATTAGGATTTCATACGCACACACCACGCACACAATAGCGTGAGCGTGTGTGCGACTTATCGAAGTGTGTGATTATAGAAAAACGTATTGTGGCTCCTCCCCCTGTTTGTTTCTAATTGTAATTTTTTTGGGTGAGATATTGTTTATACATTCTATGTACAGTATTTAGTGTAATGTGTAAAAAGTACAAAAGTCTATTTTATGATAATTTATTTCTATGACGTTAACTCACTGAGATGCCTACCTGTGTTCGATTACAATCCACACAATTAACACATTCCAGTTTCAATCCTCGTGCATCACATCCACTTTTCTTTTATCTGTAATTACCTTACATTCGTGTTAGTCTTTGCAGGACGTAGCATACAATTGAGAAACACGTTTTTCTTAAAAGCACAGCAATCTGTTACGGGTATTGTACGCAGAATCTGTCATCGGTACAAAAAATTTAGGACATTCTATCCTACAGATCTCCCTTCCTCCCAAACGCTACTTTCTTTCATTTCCCCGAGATCTAAACTAAATCCAACTTTACAAGCGTCCGGTTAATATCCTCTTAACATTTGCCTGACCTCTCCCTCCCCAAAGCTCTATATGTCCACTTAGTGTAGTGGGGGTAGGAGGGAGGGAGGGGGTCGATAGGGAGTCCCAGCTGATCCAGCGGATCAATACAGTAATAGCTCCTCATCACGTCAATTAGACCTGAGCGATTACACCGGGCTGCCTCCATCTTGGGCAGCGCAGCAATGAAAGGCCTCATGCCGACCGCGAAACACACGGACAGATACCACGGCGGTTGCCCTTTATGGGGAGCCATTCGACATCCGCGGATGAGGGAAGGCTACGTGGATCGCAATACCGCTGAACAGCCTGTCCTTCGTTTTGCGGTGTTTTGTCTGGATTTTTCTTTATTTTCTTGATCTCCTTGGGCCGCTGTTTACTGATTGGCCCCTGGTGAAGCCTCAGTGATTCACTTTTCAAAGAAATGCTGCTTCTAAAGCCTTGGTAAGGCCTGTACTGTTCAAGGTGGCTGTGTTGGGGAATGGTCCATGTTCATGTAATGGTACACACAAGCAGAGATCCGTTATCAAATATGGACAGCTGAGTTGTGTTTCCTTGGATTACCCTTGAGATCGTGTGAATGCAGGGCCCCTACTTGATGCATTGGTTCAGATGTCTGTTTAATTGAACTCTCTACAGCAATAGAGTGGCGAAGTCATGCCCCTTCCGGTAGAGCCCATGGGACCTATGAAATCGAAAAATATGAATGGGTTTCAATGGAGAGAAAGTAATTATTTTCTGGTAGCAGTCTTTATCTGCCCTGGATTACACATATGTTGTTTGTGGATTCAAATTATAATTTTTGTTGTTGTTTTCTCTACAGCCTTTAACTGAACAATTGCACAATTAACGGTCAAACTCTTGACATGAAAAATTATCATTTAAATCCGCAAACAACATATGTGTAATCCGGGGCATATAAAGACTGGGACCAGAAAATAATTACTTTCTCTCCATTGAAACCCATTCATATTTTACGATCTCATAGGTCCCATGGGCTCTACCGGAAGGGGTGTGACTTCGCCACTCTATGACATACAGATAATATTCAATAGTTTTATAATGCCAGGTAAATGAAAGAAGTAAATACATTATACTGGGCCAAAAATCCTTTTTACCTAAGATGTTTATATACGGTTGAGTTTTATTCAGCCTTTAGGAAATTATTTAATTGTCAACCGTTCTTGGTGAAGTCATACAAGTCAGCAATGTTTTACAACCCTATTCGTAAATAGAAGCACTATTTTGCCGTATGTGTGATTTTACAAATATGGAAATTAAGCGATTACAGCAAGTATATGAGGAAAAGCCATTTTTCAGAAGTGATAAATAAAAAAAATAAAATTTCTTTTTGGATTTGCAAACTCCAAATTAATCTCTGGTCTTCTTTGGTGTGCGTCAGATTTTAATAAAATCCATTGCAGCACTCTTTCCGGACCGTAGGTGGGACTTTATCTGCATTACGAACGATTAGGAACAGAGAACTTCCCATCATCTATGGACGAGGCAGAAGCAGAATCGTATCTTTGGTCCATTCAGCTCGATATTAAATTACAGACTAATTAGTACCTCCTTGTAATTTGCGACCTAAGCAGCTAACAGCTTCTGCTGCTATTGAATGGGAAAGAACGGTTTGGCTGGCGAGAGCTCAGGCCAACACACACAGGAGGCATCAGGTTTCTCTCCTCCTCTTCAAGACAGATTATGGAAAACACAACAACCCTCTCTCTTAAACCCCTGGGTGACACCTCGCTCCCCTCCCACAATGCAGCGGTGAGCTCTGGTTTCCACACCGTGTTTGTGTGGGAGGTTCTACACGTGGCCGTCATCCTGTCCCGTCTAAGCCTTGAATTGAAGGCTGAGCGGCCAGACCCCTTCGCTGTAAAGCCCCCAGGTTGTTAAGCCAACATATGTTCGCCGCTGTTAAGGATGCTTCCACCCCTGCAATGATTAAAATAAAAAAAGTGAAGTGATCACTCGGTTACAAAACCGGTTTATTGAAATCCACTCTTAAGTCCACTTTCTCCCTGAACTGTCACATTATTAACACCCCTCTCTAATATCATAGCCAACTTAAAAAAAAGAAAGGCAAAAAAGCAGCCAACTCCCAGGCATAACAACCTGTGTTCTACACGCTCTGTTTGTTCTACACCTCTATTTAACACGTTACCCACAATGCACTGTGTCTACCTGTGCTGCCAAGGATCTGAATGGAGGCAAAGGTCCCTGTAGTGCCAGGCAAGCAATATGATCACACAGGAAGGAGCTCTCTCTCCCGCTCTCTCAGCAATTATAGGGACAGAGGAGGGGCTTCCTAATTGCCAGGCCTCGACTGGGGAGTTATCTTAAGCACATATCGCCTCAGGCTATTGCAAGCAGCAGGCAGATGTTTGAAGGTTGAAGAAGCATTGGAAAACAGACACCTTGCAGACGTGAGTGCCAGGCAACTTCACACATCTAGCATGGAAGCCCTCCCTTGGGGGAAACGATATGGCAGCTAAATGCAGTCTCAGCAAAGAGAATGAAACACGCAATGTGAGATAATTCTCTTAATAGAACAGAAAATACATGCAAGTGTAGATCTGAGGTCTGTGCCTGGGTGCAGTTGACAGGTTCATTTTAGTCAAAGTACTTTAGTCAATTGTACTTATAGTAACATTTGGTTCTACAAAGCTAAATAAAATCCAGTATTTTCTACCAGGATGTCAGCTACGTGAGAGTGAGATGGGTTTGGCTTGTGTAACACCTCTGGTTTCCAGAGAACTCCAGTGTCTCGTCCTAATAGTGTCCTTCAAGAGCACTTCTGTGGAACGGGGGCATGAATAAGAGCAGTGCTTATGAGATGAGCTCCTTAAGTTAAACACTGGACCCAGCCAAGGCTTTCAAAGCTCCTTTTGTTAATCAAGTTCGGAGAAAAAGAAGAAGAAGAAGAAGAAGAAGAAGAAGATGATGATGAAATAACAAGAAGAACAAGAAGAGCCATATGTAATTTGCCGTGTAGATTACAGACCAGAATCCTAATTGGAAGTCATTTGCTCTGCTGGTGGGGTTCAGTGCTGGGCTAAAGTGCAGTGATGTGAAGAGGGGCTAATTGAAGGGTGACGACCCGTTCAACTTTGTCCTTAGTCTGGATGTTTGTACTTCTGGAACATGAATTATGCTAGTGTGAATAGATAGCCAAAGTTTCCTGAATTACACCGTAAACTTCTTCATGACCACTTAACACTGGACTTGACCCCAAACTTCAGGCCTAGCTAGTGTAACGGGCTGACCGGTGCCGACCAGGGTCCACTTCCCTCCCAATGTCTTTATGTCTTACAGACCTGGGGTCATCTGTTCAAGCCCCTGCAGCGTAGCACTACTAACCAGGGACGTCTGACGGCGACTGATGGGGACGATTTCCCCAATCAAATATGCAGCAAACCCTGTAAAGCTCTGTCACACTTTATATTTGTGATAAGTCATATTTTTTCAGGACTGATACTCAGTTAACGCACCGATAGAAAATGAAATCAAAGATGACAATCCTGTGTTTATGGTCAAGCCACAAACAGGTCAGTCGCCTGGTGGAAGGCCTGCAGCTATCATGAACCAGATCTGACAATGAATGTCAGAGCTGGTATCTTTGAAGCATCAGGGATACATTTTTAAAAGTACTACAGCCTTCCTCTATGGTCTGTTAATCTCTTATTCTGCATTGTCCATAGCAGCCTAATTCAAATCCGGCAGGAAGGGCAAGCATTAAATTGGAGGACTAGGGTCTGACATATGTGTGCTGACATGGCTAATCCAACTGTAATCCTACTGTTGGATTAGTCTTAGTGTTTAGTAGGAGCTTTATTACACTGGCAACTTCAAAGAAGACACAGAAAAGAGGGACTTTGAAGCCAAGGCAGATGATACATCTCACAAATGTGTACAGAGGTGAATCGCCTTGTTTTTTCCTTTCAAACAACGATCATGGGGATTTGATGTTGAGGACTGGCTATAGTGCTCTCTAGTTGTTATGCTAACTAGGCTACAGTGCCATTGTCTCATCCATGTGATCCTATCCTTGTCATTAGTGGCCTGGATTTAAGGCAGCCTGTCATAACGGATGATCTCGTTCCACTTTAGTAGTTTGCCCTGCCCAACATTTTGTTAATACAACATAGTATCCACTATCAAAAGCCCAATTTCCCTTTTTAAGGGAGAATACAATTTGAGACCTGTACACAGTTCAATTGAAATGTAATACCATGGATTAAATCTCACTCGAACAAAGACAGTTGTACAATGCAGCAAATTACCGAGCAAGAAGAGTTCAGGGCATCTTGCCCAAGGACACCTAGTTTGCGGCTATTGAGAGGCAAACGTCCTAACCCCAAGACTTTCTGGTCAACAAAGACTTTATCATCTGGGATACTTGCAGCAATCATTGGCTGTACACACATATGTCCAACATGTATCCATGAGTTAACGAACAACTAATTAACTAAACCATTAAATGACTTCATGGATTAGCAAACCCCTCAGAAAGGATCACCATGGTGGAATCACCAGGAGATAAAGCTCCTTTGTTCCTACTTCCTGTAAACCGTTTAGACTTCAGCCCCTTGGTGTGAAACAGCCGATTTCCCTAATGACCTTACAGCGCACTAAGCTTCTGACTTTGTCCACTAAGAACCTCGGACAGTAGTGTATACAGCCACTCAAGACACATCCCCCCCAATGAAGGTTCAAATGGGGGAGCTGTAGGTGTTTTCCTTCACACTTTGTCATTTCTAGACTTGTACTCCCCATATCCACAGCAGATTACATTTATTTCATCGCAGTGGATGCAACATTACGATGTAAACACAGTAGCTCATTGGACCAGCCCCTTCCTCCAGCTATGCTAAGTGCTGTTAGTCAGACCAACATGGCATCACCAGGTTGAAAACGATATGTTTTGTAACCAGATATTCCTGCCAGGACGAGCCCGGGCCAGAGTGGAACCGCTCACCAGGAGAGGCAACGGTCTGGGTAGTTAATGGGCCTCCTGTGGTCTCCACAGCAGCGTTTACTGCAGTCGCCCGCCAGCCTGGTTCCAGTGTGGGGACTCCATTAGGCCAGGCCTGTCTCCCAGAGTCCCGTGCTTGTGTAATGTCTTAATCAAACTCGCCAGGAATGCCGGCGCACAATTAGGCCGTCCTTGTAAGAACCTTTGAGACTAAAAAGTTCAGAGTTTCTTTTACATCCATACTTTTTTACGGTTAACACTAACATTAACTGTACTTTTTTCATAATGAATTTATGAAGAAGATAGTCACAGCTGAACGACACCAGCATGCTGGCCTTACGGCATAAAACAAGATGAGGGTTAATTAAAAAGAAGTACTCTGCTGTAGCCGTCATTGGTACCTATTCAACACATTGTCCAGTTTTATCATCCTATGTCTGTAACAAGGGTGTATGTGTGAGTTTATGTGTGTGCGTGCCTGTATACGTGTGTGTGTGTGTGTGTGTGCGTCCGTACCTGCTGGCTTGCATGTGTGAGTCGTCCCCCCACTCTCTAGAGTCTAGAGAGTTGATTACGGATTACTGAGGTGACATTGGCCTAGAGTCTAGACCAATGTCACCTCAATAATCCCAGGTTTTGGACTTCAAGAGGAGTAGGGGGGTGGAGGTGGTGGTGGTGGTGTCGGCGGTGGAGGACATCGGGTCTCCCACAGTGGGGATTGGTGGCGGGATGGTCTGCTGTGTGTCTGATGCACCCTCCACACCATTCAGCCACAGGGGTCGATCCTGGTCCTAATCTGAGGAGCAGGACACAGGCTGGCTACACTCAGCATGTCCAGGGTTTAGCTCTCAAAGGCTTGCCTGGGTGTCAGCGCTATCTGGGGGAGTCACGTACGTGTGACTATATTGTGGAAAAACCCTGCCTCTGGATTATGTCATAATGATATTGAAGAGAGAAGGGGATGCATAGCTATTCACTTAAATATAATAATGATTAATAATGAGGAGTTGTATGTGTGTGTGTTTATGCGTGTGTGTGAGAGGAGGCGACTGATTGTGGCAGACTTCTGGGCTTCCTGTGCGCTGTGTTCCTGTGGTAAATGGTAATGTCTGGGGGAAACACCATTTATATGAATCGACTGTTGTAAGCAATGTGTATCAGTACGTGAGACATCATGTGAATGTGGTATATGAGTGAGTGCTTAACCATGTCACTTTACCATGTTGAGCGGCTACGCTTTTAGATGTCGAAGACGCTGAAGGCATTACATGCACGTCTGATGCGCGAGAGGTGTTATTACCATCATGCTAGGCTTGAGTGATACAGTTAGCAGAGCTCGCTACTTAACCCCCCCCCCCACGAATCCCCAGCTTCATCCCCAGCTGATTCACAGGCGAAACCCTCACACACACACACACACACACACATCCACACACACACACACACACACACACACACACACACACACACACACACACACACACACAATCGAAGAGCTTTTATTTGAATCCTAATGGACAGCATTTTCTTGTGTGGTGAAATTCCTCATTAGAGTTAGCTTGAGAAGTATTCCAGGTCTGAATGAGTTGTGTCCTTGATCCCTCCCCCAAGCCTTCTGAATCCGCAACAACGGACAACATCAAGGTTCTGATTCGTCATGGAGTCCATTGAGGAGAATTCCTTGTGTTGCTATGGTTTCAGGGGCCTTCGCTCTTTGTCGCCACGGAAGAGCATGAGTATTTTTTCGCGTCTTTCTTTTGCCCCTATTTGAAAGGGATTTGATAATTGATGTTTTAATGGAAATGTGTTTACGCCAGTCTGATGATACCCTGGGGTATGTCCTTGATGTTAATTAACAACATCAACGCTTTTTTTCTTCCACCAAAGACGACAATATTGAAAAGTAGCAACAACTGCCGAACGGTTGGAAGAGAGGGAAGTCCTCCTTTTAAGGGAAAGAAAGTAACCGAAATCTAGAAGTGGCTTCTAAGCTTATGCTACTAGCATTGTTTCTACACATACATAGTGTCCATTGAAGGACACACACACACACACACACACACACACACAGTAAAGGGTACAAAACTGAGTTTAGTTCCCTTGATATCGTTATGTGATCTTGTGCATTTCATGACATGTGGCGTTTATTTGCCCTTGATCGCGGTTACGGCCTCAAAGGGCTTCATGGGCCCATGAGGGGTAAAAGCAACCTAACCCCTTGACCTCCAATCAGGAAAGGCCTCAACGCAGGAAGCACACCCCAAAACACAGTGGGAAACCAAAGGAAACACTGAGGGGGAACAAATAGGAGAGAACTTTGATTGGGACTTTGAAAAGCATAATAGCGAAATATCAGCTAGTAAGAGCATGAAACACCATGAAAGTTAAAGATAATGTGCATTAATGTATCAATTTATAGTGTATTCATATACACGATTAATAACGAATACACGTCCAGAAATAAAACGTACAATCTAATCTGATCACAATTGCTGTTTCAAGACATGGCCAAGAGCATTCGCCGTTATCTAGACCCGCCATTTCAGATGTAAACAATAGCAGCAGACTCTGCCGTTTCACTTCATTTGTCACCATCTATTAACCTGTCAAGGTGTGAGTGTTACATCAACGTGCAAGTTGTTTAAACAAGGTGTACCTTCTGCATTAGCATTAGCTAAGGGAGAGGGTTTGGACAGTACGAGAACGGTCAGGTTTGTATCAGTTGAACACCTCTGACACTCAGCAAGAAGTGTATATACAGTTTAAACATCAGTATGCGATGTGTGCCATGTCTAGCAAAGCTGTTTGGGTGTATCGTCTCAACACTCAACTAAAATAATAAAGAAATAAAGAGAAAATGGATGTTTGTCGTTGGGATCTGTCTGAAGCTTGATTCTTGTACATATGTTACTATGCTTAAACCTTATGGTTGAGGAGGATAAGTTATATAATTCACGTCCCTTGGATCATTCAGAGTATGTTTGCACACACACACACACACACACACACACACACACACACACACACACACACACACACACACACACACACACAGGGTATTCTGTAAAGCCGTCCAACAGTTATATTGCCTTTGCAGTCGGCTTGCCTCATCACTGACCCCAGAGCATAGCATTCCCATCATAAAGATCAGACAGAATATTGAAAGAGACAACAAAGGACATGTCTATCATGACTGCTAAGGCATTGTTAAATATCTGGCTGCATATTACTGGTTTATTTCATTGAGCATGGTTATGGATATTTTGGGACCTGTCTGTGTTTTATGCTTGGTGTATAGAGGGCACAAAGCTTCAAGTTAGTTTTTCAGTCTCCTTCAGTGGTTTGGGACTTCTATTTGTATTATTATTTCAATAAACTAGACAACAACAAGGCTTTTATTTTGCAGACATGTGGCTCCTGCTCTCTGTTCCTTTCAGCCCAATCGGAGAGATTCAATGTGAAAAACCTTTTATAACTGATACATAGCGGATGCGTTCGGAAGGCCAGTGTACAATGGCAGTATGAATTTGTCTCGTTTGTCTGAATGTTAAGTGTGTATTATCGAGCAACGAAGGCTACAAGGCAGTTTGGAAGTCTGCTTCTGATTGCTGACTGGTGTTCGCTTTCTGACACTCATCCTGTGTGTGTTTGTGTGTGTGTGTGTGTGTGTGTGTGTGTGTGTGTGTGTGTGTGTGTGTGTGTGTGTGTGTGTGTGTGTGTGTGTGTGTTTGTGGGTTTCTCGCACACACGTGTCAGCGCGTGTCAGAGTGTATCACACGGGTAGCATGTGCATCCACTTGAAAGAAAAGACTTAAACTGCACATTAATCAGAAACAAATCATGGCAGAAGATGAAAAAAAACTTGGGATCAAAGGAGCTGTCAGCTTTTAAAGATGGCTTCATGCCACGTGGACTCAGAGGATCGCCTTGAGCCGTTGAGAAGCCGACTTTCACCTAGAGACGGCCTGACTACGGACGTCTCTCTCTCTCTCTCTCTCTCTCTCTCTCTCTCTCATATGTTGGGAGCCTGCTGGGGACCATTCGTCTTCTGAAAACACAACAAGTGTCCAAAAGCTATTCCTCAACGTGTTTATTGGCTGCTTATTTTCTTACATTGTTAGTGGTTGGACATCTGTGGCTCATAGATTCCTCTTTCCAGGTAAATCAGCGGCCGGCCAATCCATAAAGGATGAGGGATGGAATACAAAAAAAACACTGAATACCATGATCTATCACTACTTGAACGTTATGAATAGAGTCAACCTGCAAGACCTGCGTTTGCGCGCTTCGATCTGTACACATCTACAATGCATCTCATTGCAAAGACTGAAAGCTCGACTTCACTAACGCAGACTTTGTAAACACTGGCTGACTGCATCAGCTATTGAAGGCCCACACTCTGCAGCAGGAAGGCTCAGACAAAAGGAACCATGCACAAGCTACTGCTCCACCATGGAGAAACGGTTCCTCCACTCTCTCACAGCCTAGGATAAAGCATCCTCCTGCAGCAAAGGGTGGCCGCCCCTGCGGATGAAAGAGAGCGTTACCACAGCCGCCTGCGTTGGTCGCTTTCCCTCAGCAGTCATGGTCACAACCGCGATGGGATGCGAACTCAGAACCACCCTGAGGCCCCAACCTGTCCATGCTAACCCCTAACCCTAGGGCCTGCTGCAGCTCCAACATTCACACGGCTGTGGACTGAACCGATAACCGCTAAGGAATTTGGTTCGTTCTGTCATTAGCGTGGGGATTATGGTTAGGGTTATGGTTCAGGGTTAGTGCTGCTTTCGAGGGTTGCAGCGAGTGTGTTTCAGAATTTAATTCCCAGCATTCCCAGCTGCATAAGAAAATGCATAGATGTGGAATTGAACCTGTTACTTACTAATTACTACTTCAAACCTTGCTGCAACACTTCTGACTGCTAGTTTGAGTGGGCAAATGAATACCTGAATAACCAAAGAAGCACTTGCAACCTCAATATGTTCTCACCCTCAGAGAGAAAAAGGCGGGTCCTTGTTTAATCTAAGATATTTGTGTTGGGCTCAGCAGCGTTGAGGGTGTTTTTTACTTCTTTACGATTGGTACTGGATCAGATTTATGATGCTGGTGTGCTCATGCGAGATAGAGGGCAGAGGTAACATATCCTTCCTGTCGCGTCCTGTCTCTGCTCGGAATAACAACCTGAGCTTTGCTGCTTTTTCTGCTTTTGCTGCTTTGCATGTGTGTGTGTGTGTGTGTGTGTGTGTGTGTGTGTGTGTGTGTGTGTGTGTGTGTGTGTGTGTGTGTGTGTGCGTGTGTGCGTGTGTGCGTGTGTGTGCTGATACCCGTATGAAACGCAATCATGCATCCACTCAGCTTGTGAAAGTGACTTATCGGTTACCAATGGTAATTCATTAATATATTTCAGCGGAGCGACAATATAAATATGCCATTTCTCCCACTGAAAAATCAGAATGAACTCGCTGTACTACAGCGGGCGTCAACATTTTTCGTCGTTACTTTGACAAAGTGCGGCTGGGGCGATCTATAAACATCGTATAGCAGTGATGTTAGCTCACTGTGAGCGCCACGGCCTCTGCCCGCTCTTTACGTTCACACAAGCCCTCTGTTCCCTCTCCACTAACCCCCTCGCTGTTCTCAATGGGCTTCTCCTTTACGACTTGAGTCGGCCGGCGATAAGAGAGTTTGCTCTGCAGTGTCAGAGAGTGCTGTGAACTCAGCACACCAAATATGGTGCGAACTTCGGACTTGTGAAATACCTCCATGAAAAAGACAGATATGGGGTTGGAAGGGGGGGGGGGGGGGGGAGAGAGTCAGTTGTTAGAAAGCTGCTATAGCACTACCCCAAGGTGTTAATTAAGCTGTTGTTTAATCGAGGTCGTTCAAGTGTATTCGCTGCGTTTCTCACATCTTTTTCCTGGGTGTGGATATACTGGTGATGTTGATGGTGAGGTTTACCTTATGAATGTAAAACATTGAGAATGCTGGTGACACAGAGGTAGCAACTGTTACACTAAACATACTTTGTTGGGTGGCATTTCAAAGGCTGCCAGCTCATAATTTCCTTGGCGTTCCACTGTCAGGATTGTCATTCATCCATCTGAATGGTGGCCTGAAGACCAACCAGACCACTGAGCTGAACTATGAAGTGCCTACCAACAATGCACCCCATGAAAGAACAGTTAAGGGTACTTCATAAAGGACAGATATCCAGGCTGCCGAAGGAAGAAACCTCTATTATTGTCCTTCAAAGGGTTTGTAAGCTCATCACTTTTGGAATTCAACCATGATATCGTTGAAACGATGAATGCCGAGTTATAACATATCGACTTGAAGCACTCTTGGGATTTTCAACAGCGGTAGGAATAGATGTATTTTCATTCACAGCGCCAAAAACAGAGAATTCAGTTTTTTATATTCTTTCTTGCGATGTTTTGAAGTCACCACACAGAGCTTGTGTCCCTCAACGCCCCATTTCATTGATCCTTTAATGATAGGTCCCTTGAGCTGTTGCCAGTACCACATCTTTGGATATAGACCCAAGGTAGGTCATGAAACGCATGTGTTGTTTGCTATCGGGCGTTTCTTTGAGAGAACGCGCCTGGTGCTCAACATGTCAGGTAAAGGTAGTCTGCCAAACCTCAGCTCACCAAACAAGGGGATTTTTTAAAAGCCATTAATAGCGTTCACATTCTTGTGTGTTTCTGCGTGTGTGCGCCCCCCATTCCCCTTTGTGAAGGTAAATACTCGGTGCAACCACGTCTCAATTAGCTGGTAATCTGACACACAGCCTCCCCCCAGAAAGGTGATTATGTTTATTTGCTAAAACACACAGGAATTATTTTTCTGCCGCTTTCCAAGGTAATTACGGAGCTGATGTTTCTCCGTTATCGCTTGATAGGAGATAAAAAATAAAGAACAGGTTTTATCAATCCGGTCCTGTTAATAACTTTGAATGTGTGTGTTGTGCGTGTGTCTGCACGCGTGCATGCATTTGGTAATCGTTACGAAGAAACAACCAAATAATTGCCGGGTCTAATACCCTGATCATTAATTCTGTAAAAAGGTAGACTAAGTGACATTAACTAAAAAGTGGTCCCAAAACTATTCTGAAACCGACTACTAATTGGATATCTACAGTGGATATCCTCGGCGAAACAGAAGACACAATACTGATCCTCTAACTACTCGCTCCCTTACCCACAACCCCATTCTGCGTGGTGTGCAGCCTGGGCGACCATCCTGACTGTGGCGGCGGTGGTGGTGGTGGTGTCATTAAAGGAGTAGGCCTGGTTAGGCTCATACTCTGACGGGGGAACATGTTTGGAAGGGCATGTTAAGTCCCAGCCATGGAGCAGGTCATTACCACGCAACGAGGACGGAGAGTCACGGTCAATATTTGCACTATACAGACACTTGGATGAACTCATTAACCCTGTCTACACCAGAGTCTGTGTTTGTATACGGTCTCCCTCTCTCTCCCACCCTCTCTCGTTCCCACCCTCTCTCCCCCGACCCGCTCAGTTTTTATCTTCAGTCGCGTTTCTTTCTTTCTTTCTTTCTTTCTTTCTTTCTTTCTTTCTTTCTTTAATGTTGGGCTCTTTGAACATTCACTGATAGGGTGAACTCTACTCAGCGTTAACAGTGCATGAGACTGCTGGCTATGAATGGGGTTTGTCAAATATTGAAGGTTCTAAGCCAACAAAAGAAGACTGTTGAACGTTATGCGGCTTACAGTGTCTGACATTTCGTAGATGAACGCTCTCGCATGACCAGTGAATATTTTGGATCAAACGTTTTACCAAACTTGGTGTCAACTAACAATATGTTTATTGAAGCACACATCTTCTGAGCTAGTTAGTCTGGCTCTTGTTGTAAACTGTTGTTCTGGCTCCTTGTCGCTGGTCTATGTGTTTTAAATGTGATGTGTTTTAAAAGCTCCACATGCCGTCGATCAAGCAGCAGTTTTCTTTACAATGCTGTTGAAAATCTATAATCTGAAATGCATTCATAATAAAATACAAAAAGGGAATAAAATGGTGACCGTGGGAAACTTTTATCCCGCGAATCCTTTTTTTACGAAGTACACGTTAAAAAGTAATCTATATAGCATGTAGCTCAAACTATAAAGAGACCGCATGTCGTAACAGCAGTGCGTCTGCCAAGCCATTACGTTTTTGATGCTATCAGGCAACCAATGACGTTGTGGGCCAGTGAACGATGGTTTGCGAACCACAAAAAGATGATCAAAGTAATTGCTTGAATTATTCATTCATGTTGAGCGATTCAAAAACCTTTTTGGTACTCAGCCTCTATTATTAAACTTTCTTCTTAAATGAAGTAAGGATGATGTACTGCCAGAGAGGTTTCCTTCAACACGATGCTTGGGAGTGATAGCAACAGAATGGCCTTTTAACACCGGACGTGTGTAAGCTGTAGCGCATTTAAGACTGACTGCACTAAGCCTCCATCCATTAAACAAGGATAAAATTGTGTATAAAACAGATAAGCACTTAACTGGAGTTGTTATGGTCCAGTAGCGAGGGTGGGGGGGGGACACAGGAAGAAGGATATGGGATCTCATCTGGGTATTTACTGCTGGGGAAACACCTCTGAAATAGGGGTCACCACCCCAACAGGCAGAGATAAGCAGCAGTCCAGATGCAGGTAGATCTTTGTTTATCTGTTTGTTTGTCTACGATTAGGAGGATGGCCACTGGGAAAACCAAATGGAGATTAGCCACTGAATCTGTGTGTGTGTGTGTGTGTGTGTGTGTGTGTGTGTGTGTGTGTGTGTGTGTGTGTGTGTGTGTGTGTGTGTGTGTGTGTGTGTGTGTGTGTGTGTGTGTGTGTGTGTGTGTGTGTGTGTGGTCGGCATAGACAATTTGTGTGTGTGGCCACCGGCAACATTGAGACGGGTCACATAGACTGTGTGTATGCGTGTGCATGTGTCGGTGCGTTCTTGTGAGTGCCAGCGTGTGTGTGTGTGTGTGTGTGTGTGTGTTTGTGTGTCTGTGTGTCTGTGTGTCTGTGTGTGCTTGAGAATGTCAGTGTATGTGTGTGTGTGAGTATATGCATTGTGTGAACAAGTGACCGATAGTAAACGTCGTTTTTTTAATTAATCTCCGCCAGGATCTTTTTGCCTCGCCCCCTGAGTGTTTACCTTGGCTCCGAAAGGCTGAGGGTTTGATTCATCTGGAGTCCAGGGGCCCCCACTATAGGACCTGGGGGCCATCAGTCACCGAGGGGAGCCATCCAGGCTGGCAAGACAAACAAAGACACGCTACCCCTCCCTCTCATGTGCAACACCTAGCGCCCCATCCCGCCTCGCCGGCTGCTCTGAGGGCCCCTCGTCGCTCTGAGGGCCCGCACCGGGGTCAGGAGGGGTCATATAACCCTGGCAAATCCTGGCTGACCTCGGATTGGCCATCGCCAGCCATCCGTCATTTGATCAAGCAGTCAGATACCCCGCAGGCTGCCGCCATGAGGGTCTATTCGATTGGCGGGGATCCTTCCACCGTTATCTGATCTGAGCGCCATCCCATCCAATCTAATGAATGCCCTCTTGCATCATGGGAGATATAATTCCCAGTGCATGAACACATTCTGTCCTTCTGTCTGTGCCTAAATATATGGAGGTTGTAACACACTGTGAATAATTTTTTCCAACACTTACCATGCTGTTGATGTCATGTGATGATGCCATGGTGGTGAGGGGGGCGTGGCCAAGGATCTGGCTTGAGACCAAGGTGGTGCTCAGGGGAGGACCAAACACAGCTGCAAGAGTTGAGAATGATTTACCGGGTTAATGTATACACTGTCGGTCTGATTCCTTAAAAAAACAAAACAAAAAGAGCATTTTACTATTTTAACTATTGCTCATTTGAGTATAAACAACGAATAAAATCATCCCCTCCTTCTCTCCTCCCTCGCTACGTTTCTCTACCATCGAGAGGTGTAATGTTCCCAACCTGTGATTGACAGGTGAGAGCGATAGCCCAAACCAATCAGTGAAGGGATCCCCTGATTGGTCAGAAATGAGCCGGAGGCTGCGGTGTTACATGTACATTGGCTCATACAGAGGCGGCCACTGTCTACAGGTGCAAATATTCTCCAGAGCATTGCACTCACTAATAGCTGAAGGACGCCAATGGCATTTATAACAAATAACACTCCAATTATAACTCTTACGTCTAACCTACAGGACCTTTAACTCAGTCAATGTTTTGGTGACGCAAACAACGTGGTCAATTTGCACTAGAAGTGAAACGGGCTATATGAGGGTGGGTTTGAATGGGATTTGAGGTGAGTGATGGCCAGACTCAAACCAGCGGGGGTTCTCGTTCAGTTGAAGCAGTTCAAGTTGAGACCAGATACATAACGTGCGTGCTGCAAACAGGCCGACATTAATAAACAGGTCTGAATAATTAAGTTTCCATGGATATAAATTTAGAATAAAACAAACGTCATGGATGCATCATTTATCCATAGTGTAGGCCTTTTACCATGTTAAATTGCTGAAGTGCACCGCGTGTTCTCAAAACGCTGTTCAAGTTCGTTTTGAAGTGAATAACTTTTCCAACGTGGAATTACTGAAAGCCGGTTCCGGGTTTGGTTAGATGTTATCGGAACCAATCATCACCGACGCTGTTAAAGGGACAGCGTTTGTTTTCGAATCTTCTGTAGGCGCCAAATAATTATGAATGAGGGAGCTATGGGGGGGGGGGGGGGGGGGGGGGGGGGCTAGATTGTTTATGGCAAATGCTAATACACTTGGACACAACAAACAATAAAAAATACTACTACCCATTATAATATGGTACGAATCAACCAATCAAATCACACAACAAGCAGTAACGATCATCATCACATTGAAATCGAAAATGAGTTCAGTTTTGTTACATATAAGTCAGTCCAAAGTCTTCATATATATATATTATTATAATATAATTCTCCTTATTATTATTTTATTGGCCCTTTTCAGGAGGAACATAAACCCCTGCTAGTCCCCCGCGCCGTCGCTGACAGCAAGTAACATCAGCGTTGATTGAATTCATTCAATTACTGTTCACCTACTGACATGTCAAACTGTGCCTCCACACCTCTGCCGCTGGTGTACCTACTCCATGTCTTTGTTCGCATGAAGCCTTTTTAAGTAACTCCTCAACACAGGTGTCAGACCCTCTACAGGTCCTTGGTGTATAGCTGTTGCCATGTAGAGCAGTAACAGAGACCTATAGTCCCTCTGCCTTGTTGCAGCGTACCTTAACGTCATGCACGACTGTGTGAGAATAGTCAGTATGAGTCACCTCACAGTCCTTACATTAAGTGCCAAACTCTAAAGCCTTGACACTTCGCACTTCAGCCCGTGTGAATTCCTATTCACTTTATTGAACTTGAATGTGTGTGTGCGTGTGTGTGTGTGTGAGAGAGAGAGAATATGTAGGTATGAGTGTGTGTTTGTGTGTGTGTGTGTGTGTGTGTGTGTGTGTGCGTGTGTGCGTGCGTGTGTGTGTGTGCGTGAGTGTGTGTGTGTGTGTGGGGGGGGTGTGGGTGTTTGAATGTGAATGTGTATGCCTGTGTGTGTGAGTGTGTCTGTCATTCACAAATGTAAAATTCATCCATGTATTCTCTGTCAGGATGTGTATCACCAATGAAATAACGAGACAGTGTTTTTCTCTAGTCACCTTGTGACACAAATACGCGACTCCTACCACCAGGGAGTTGAATCATAGGACAATTTGGCTTGCTGGTTTGCTGATCACACAAGCACATGCACACAAGAACACACACAGACACACATACACACACATACGCAAGAGCACACACACACACACACACACACACACACACACACACACACACACACATTTCCCCATGATATTCTAGTGTGAGCAAAACATTAGTGTATTATATTCCACATCGTCTCGTTATACTTACGAATGTAATATTTCACGACCAACAAGTCGTCTTAAATTAAAGACGGCCCCTCTGGGATTAGAGATGTTCTAAACTTGATATTTTGGGAATGTGTTCCCATAAGTCCGGAGGCCGTTTTTGAGGGTTTGCTTTCATACTTTGTGCTATAATCTATTGAGTTTGCAGCATATTATAACTCCTTTTACCAGCACAGTATAAAGTTTGATTCGTCAGGCCTTCTCACTGCTGATTAAATCATCACTGGATCAAAGTTGACCTCTTTTCAAAATTACAGTTCAAATATATTCTACAACGATATCTTTCTAGCTATATATCCATATATCTATCAAACTATTTTCTATCAATGAGTCAGTGTCTGTTTGTCTGTGTCTGGCTCTCTCTATATCTATCAATCTTTCTGGATATATGTGTGTCTGTCTAGCTGTCTCTCTATCTGTCTGTCCGTCTGTCCGTCCGTCCGTCTGTCATGCATCCATCTTCCTCGACAGGATGAGAAAGACAGGAAAACAGGAAGTGGGGGGTGCGGGGTCATTCCTGTGTGCATTGTGGTGAGTCCGAGGTGGATGTGGGTTGGAGGGGATTTAACAGCAGGGGTCAGAGGTCAGAGGTGCCCGCTAGGTTCCACATCTGCAGGCCCAGCCCGGATCCTGTCGGTGCGGCCCGTCAAAGTGGCCGTCCGGCCGCTCACTAATGTGGATTAGCAAGACAAAGAGAGGGCGGAGGTGGGCGGGGCCAAGGCGGCTTTGATCTCTCTGAGATATATGGGAGGGATGGAATCACCCTTGACCACGCCGGCCCAATCTCCAGCGCAAGTTCAGTCCGCCGCCGGCCTCAACAGAGGGCCAGGGGTTTGTTCCGGGGGACACGCTACCATGGATATAAAAGAGCAACAAACCAAGAAAAAAACTTGTGAGTGTGTGTGTGCGTGTGTGTGTGTGTATGGGGGGGGGGTTTAGTCGTCTCACCAGGCCCATTCAGGAAGTCCATCAGCTGGCGACAGTCTATTGTATAACCACTGTCGCCAGCTGATGGACTGTGGGGGGGGGGGTATGAAGGCTCTCAGGACCCAAGCACGTCTACACAGCGGCCATGTTAGCGCTAGTGCTTACAGTCAACGAGACCGACGAGAGAGACACAATTAGCAAATCTTTAGCCAACGTCAGTGAACACTTGAGATGTATTTAATTCACTCAGTCAACATAAGGACTCTATAGTGACTGGGGCCGGCCTTCCCTTGCCTTCTCCCTCCCCCCAGACCCCCTGTCTCTTCCACACCCAGCACCCGTCCCGTAGTTAATGCTAAGTGCCCGCCTCCTGTGACCCAGCAGAGCGATAAAGATCCCTGAAGGTTAACCACATTTGGGGCCGGAGCTGTGAGGGCCTCGAGGGCCCTGAGGAGTTCCCTGTGACTGGCTCAATATCTTATCAGGATGCCCCTGAGCTTCTCTTTACGGAGCCGTTGCACTCACTGGGCCCCCACTCCGTTACCGGGGCCCTAATGAAGTTACAGAGGGAGCCGTCAACATGGGCAGGAGAGGGCGGCTGCAACACTGCCACTGTAATGAGGTGTGGGTGTGGGTGTGGGTGTGTGGGTGTGTGTGTGTGTGTGTGGGTGTGTGGGTGTGTGGGTGTGTGTGTGTGTGGGTGGGTGGGTGGGTGTGTTGGTGTGTGTGTGTGTGTGTGCACTCCAAAGAGGACACACCTGATGTAAACATGTTAATATGTGTGTGTAAAGGTTTGTGATGCAGAAGGTGTCGACAACCAATTCTGTTAGTACTTTCAGTGTACCCATCATATCATAGCCTGGGCTAGAAGTATTTTTTAATCATGGCTTATTCTGCTTTGTTGCACGTGAAGAAGCATTATTAGGCCAACTTTTGAAATGGATATGATTATTTGACACTGGTTACCTACACTAATGAGAGGATTATATTTAAACAACAATGAAGGGGATATCAGGTTCATATAAATAACGCACAGCCTAATTAATGCAGTTCACTTGGTTTTTAGCTCTTTCACTGTTGTGATTAAGCATTGCTAACTTCAATAAAGTTGAAGTTGCAATTTCAGTTTATTTTTTGGATTGAATGTCATCGCTGGGTTTCGTTTTTAATGGGAGTACAACAATTTAGATCAAAGGAAGCATCCAATTTCGATTATCCACCGAAGCTTGTTATTTTTGGAAAGGAAATAACATCCACTAGGATTAGTGTCATCTTACACCGGTAATACGTGCATTGAACCGCAATAGACCATAGAACAGTATATCTCTCAGAGTTCCTATTAACAATAAAGTAACAATATTGTTTGTTTTCTCAAGATGATAACCGTATCTCTCATTTGACAATGGAGAGCTACTTTAAAAATATGGATGTGAATAAGTTAAATGTGCTACTGACCCCACCTAGTGGAGGACTATGGACTTTTTCTCTCTCTCTCTCACTTGCAATCCAGAACATTCAAATGTTCACAAATCATCTTCTACTGAAGTTAGGGATCACTATCTTCAAGTGCAGCGCCACCCCAAGAGCTAAAACTTTTACCGCGCATGACTGTCAGCTGAGTAGATACAGCTCCCTCTGGTGGTACAACAGCAGTACTACTACAGACCAATTTATTGCCGTTGAATTTAACAGTGACTTGTTGTTTATAGTTTTAACATTAAGAAAATAATTTACTTTATGCGTTTTATTTAGAATTACACTGACAAAGAAATTGTTTATTTGTACAAAGAATTTCAAACACACATCATGAGAGTTACTAACAATGTTAAAATTGAAACACAAAGTATGCTATACAATTCAAGAATGGTAGGTTTTTTTTAGAAAGCACCATTTTCCAAAACTAGAAAACATAGAAAACCAAAAATATGGAAATACAAAAAAAGCTATTTGGCACATCAAAATAGAATGATATTTCAGAATGTCTTCATTAGTTTATAAACACGTCCTATCCATTGAGGATGTAGAGGATTGTCCTATTCCTTCATTAACACAGATATTCCAAGTCAAGACACAGTATACAAAGGGAGTAACAATCAGACATGACTTCGGGTAAACTAGAAATAAATCCCAGTGAAAAGCATAACACTTCAGCTGTATCTGTATTTCTCTTTGGTGCAGCTGTATGAGTCTTCATGAGCCATCAGTCATGAGCAATATGGAATTAACTTGAAAACACTATGTACAAAAGGTATGTAAAAAAAAAAGAATGTTATAAATATGTCTAAAAACCACAGACACTATGTACATCTCTGCACCGCGGCATGGCAGTTGTTTTTGGTTTGTTTTGGGTTCCTGTGATGTTGTCAGGCAGGGTGGGGTCGACGCGAA
The DNA here is from genome assembly GCF_949987615.1 of Pollachius pollachius. Taxonomy (NCBI): domain Eukaryota; kingdom Metazoa; phylum Chordata; class Actinopteri; order Gadiformes; family Gadidae; genus Pollachius; species Pollachius pollachius. Next base: position 19,284,925 of record NC_136944.1, on the reverse strand, counting down.
TAATCCACAGTTTTAAACCAAATTAAAAAATGGCCACATCCTACAACATCCTGCGCTGTTGCTATGGAGGACACCCTTAAACTTCCCGCAGTGTTGCTATGGACGATTACTGCTGTCAAATGAGACGAGGCATTGATGTGAGTTTGTCATGTTATCTTTTTTTTCGGTATAATTTGTTTTGGGATCAAGTGATAGTTTACGAGAATAATGACAACCTGACGTCTCAATTGGGATTTTACTACGAAGCGACTGCATTGCACTTGTTCTCCGATGTTTGGACGCCAGTCTAGATGGTCTGTGGGCAGTAGACACTTTATTTGAACTGTATTGTAACTTGAAACTTTTTATATATAGGAGAGTTCTGCTCCATCGCGGAATTCAACCTCTACTGCGTTTCCACGGAAAAATAAACTCGGAAAAGTTGGATCATTGACATCGTTCTTCGTCTTCAGACCGACACAGAACGCAAATTCCCGATAATTGACGTAAATGTTCCGACTTTTATGCAGTTTTGCGGAAATAGAGTAGAAGTTGCCGACCACGATCGGCGTTCTCTGATATCACAAAATAGCCCATTTGATTTCGCACTATGGGTGAGCTGGGGTCTGCTATATCCACCCCCGACTCTCTGTCCCCTCTCTACGTCACCTCTCTCATTCCCTCTTCCTCAAGATGATGTAGATGAGGCCACTGATGAGGGACAGAGGGAAAGCCACCCAGGCCAAGACGTAGGCGTAGCCGAAGGAGGTGCCCGCCCCTCCGTCAGGAACCATCACCGTGTAGATGATGGCTCCACACATCACAAACAGACCTGGACACGAGAGACAGGGAGGAAGGGAGGGAGGTAATGGGAGAGAGAGAGAGAGAGAGAGAGAGAGAGAGAGAGAGAGAGAGAGAGAGAGAGAGAGAGAGAGAGAGAGAGAAACAAATGGAGAAAGAGGGAGGGTGGGGGAGAGGGATGGAGAGACAGGGAGATAGGGAAAAAAATGTGGGGGGGGAGAGAGAGAGAGTGAGAGAGAGAGAGAGAGAATAAAAGGAGAGAGAGAAAGAGGGGGGATCGAGGGAGAGATTGAGGAGAGAGAGAAGGAGAGAGAGTAACAAGTTACAAATTAGCTTCAGATCAGTGTGTCATCACTGCTTGTTGCCTGCATGCAACAAGCATCCTCTCCCACATGTGCAGAGGGGCGTGGCCCGGGAGTGACGATGAGGTCACACTTACTGGCCAGGATCTGGAAGACGGCAGTGAAGAAGAAGCGTCCGCCCTTGACCAGTCTGAACAGCTGATACAGGAAGGCGATGAGGGAGAAGAAGCAGAACAGCACGGACAGGACCATGAGAGCCTGCACTGCCTGGATCCAGTCTGCAAAGACACACAGAAATGCAACTGTTATTGGTACACCACCACATCCACGCACAAGAAAGCTGTCACAGGATTTCTTGTTCTTTCTTGTCAATATCATGTGGGCGAACAATAATGCCCCTTTGCCACAAGGAAAAAGTAGTTTTCTCACCTTCATTGCTGGCGGGTTTGCAGTGGTAGCCACCATTGATAGTCAGGCAGCTGTACCAAAGATCCTGGCTGCTGGTGCCCCCTACAGTCCACGCCTTGTAAA
>NC_136944.1:19275812-19278312 GCF_949987615.1 Pollachius pollachius | reverse complement strand
TTCCGGTACCATCCCATGTGGCGTCCATACGACGGATATCCATCGCCCCCTCCAGCCCCTCCCTACCCCCACCAACACCCTAGACACACACACACACCAGAAAGAAAATGGTGATCTCTGGAACAGATGTCATTGATACAGGGAGGACCTCTGTGTTTATCTTAACGAGCTTCCTGTGTCATCAGGTTGATATGCTAGTGGGAGGGGGGGGGGGGGGGGGGGGGGGGGGACTCAGGGGGGTTCCTCCTGAGCACTCATTGTGGACCCATCATGATGACCTCTGGGTAATGGTGTTTTTAATTGGTGGTTTGGTTCGAGGCCGGTCTCGGTGAATGGTAAGGGCCTTCATTGTGGATTGAGTTAAGGTAGAGTGAAGGTCGTTCCCTCCGTAGAGGGTTGGATGAAGGTGTCCTGGGGTCCCCAAACATCTTGAGTCGTCTTCAGAGAACCAGAGGAAACACTTTATCGCTGAGGTCAGTCTCGTCAAGCCCGACCAGATGGAGTTCTAATACACCCTTTTTTGGACGTGTCCAAGAAAGAATGGAAGAAAGAAGGCAAAATGGAAAGAAAAAATTACTAATAATTTCATCTTACAAGACATTCCCCCAAAGTTTGGAACCATAACATATAATTCATGGATTTTTACTAGTAATTTAGACTACTACTACTTAGTAGTAGTGTTAACATAAATACATGCAAAAAAATACAATTGTGAACTATTCTCTGGCGGTTTGATTCGATGTAAAAAAAAAGAATGTTCATTTGAAAGGTCATCTCAAGGCCCTGCTGTGGTAATGGAAGTTCAAAACAAAGACGGAGTGGTATCATGTCACAAGTCACTGTCTCACACACACATTGCCCTGCTATGTGAAAACACAATGACACCGATCTCCCACCACACATATCCATGTACAAACACACTTGCGTGCATGAGACCTTTCATGCACACACACACACACACACTCACTTTGCATTTACCCTGCCTTCACATTCCAATGCTTTCTGTGCACAAGGTTATCTTTGAAAGCTTGTGTATTATCAGCTGGACAAATAACTATAATGGCTTGTATGTGTGTGTATGTGTGTGTGTGTGTGTGTTTAAGCAGTAGAAGAAGAAGAGAACAAATTAACATGCAGATCAATGTACCAAACATAAACCAGGGGCAATTTTCACAGCAGCTGTGCTGGTTCATGCCCGCCATGCACACAAATCATTCCTCTTTAGCAATGAGCCTCTGCAATGGGCCGTGACCGAGATGTAGGGATCTACGCTGAATCAGATAAAGTGGGCCTGGCACACACGACACCCGACACCAGCCCCTGCAGACCCAGGTCCCAGGTCCCATCTCTCCCCCCCCTCTCTCTCCCCCTCTCTCCCTCTCCCCCTCTCTCCCTCTCCCACTCTCTCTCTCTCCCCCCTCTCTCTCTCTCGACCTCTCGCCCCCCTCTCTCTCCTTTCTCTCTCCCTCCCTTCTCTCTCCCCATCTCTCCCTCTCTCCCTCCCCCTCTCTCTCCCCCTCTCCCCCCTCTCTCTCCCTCTCTCTCTCCCCCTCTCCCCCCCCTCTCTCTCCCTCTCTCTCTCCCTTCTCTCTCCCTCCCTTCTCTATCCCCATCTCTCCCTCTCTCCCTCCCGCTCTCTCTCCCCCTATCCCCCTCTCTCTCCCTTCTCTGTCCCTCCCCCTCTCTCTCCCCATCCCCCTCTCTCTCTCCCTTCTCTCTCCCCCTCTCTCCCCCTCTCCCCCCCTCTCTCCCTCTCTCTCTCCCTTCTCTCTCCCTCCCTTCTCTATCCCCATCTCTCCCTCTCTCCCTCCCCCTCTCTCTCCCCCTATCCCCCTCTCTCTCTCCCTTCTCTCTCCCTCCCCCTCTCTCTCCCCCATCCCCCTCTCTCTCCCTTCTCTCTCCCTCCCCCTCTCTCTCCCCCATCCCCCTCTCTCTCTCCCTTCTCTCTCCCTCCCCCTCTCTCTCCCCCTATCCCCCTCTCTCTCTCCCTTCTCTCTCCCTCCCCCTCTTTCTCCCCCTATCCCCCTCTCTCTCTCCCTTCTCTCTCCCCCCCTTCTCGCTCCCTCTCCCTCCCTTCTCTCTCCCGCTCCCTCTCTCTTCTCTCTCTTTCTCTCACTCTCTCTGCAATCACAACAAGCAAATAAATCAAGGATCCACGCCATGACGTCTCCACGTCGGGGCACCGTAGTGATCCTCGCCATGTGCTAATCATTAGCCCCTGGCTTCCTGTCGCTGTCCGTGTCCCCAGAGAGCACATCTCACGGGGCAAAAGGCCAGCAGACTGATGTTAGCCTGGAACCCGGGCGATACGCTGGCTGGAGAGCTGGGTGGAGCCTTGGCGTTGGAGTGAGGCAATGAAACGTTAGGAAATAATCACATGTGAATTTTCGCCGCAACATTCAACACTCACTCCATTATCCCAGTGAATAAATCAAGTGGACTGAGACACACTCCCAACGAAGATTACGACCTTGGAGTAATTTATTCGGTTGCTTCTTTA
>NC_136944.1:19235812-19270812 GCF_949987615.1 Pollachius pollachius | reverse complement strand
GAGGGATGCACACTGGAGGGAGGGAGGGAGGGAGGGCAGGAGGGGAACAGAGGAACAGATGAGAAGAGGGGAGAAATGAAAGAGAAAGAGAGAGTGAGAGCGACTGGGGAGCTTTTAAATGACACCCACACCCATTACAGTACATTTCTGATGTCTCCCCACATGTTAACACCCAAAGCCGTGGCTCCAATCCGCAGTGTTGTCCTCATCCACTCTCCACGCAACACACCCTGTTTTTATGACGCCGTTAACGATCGCTGCAGTGCAATGAACTTCTCCCCACTTTTTTAATTGAGGCTGATTTATTTATTTATTTTCCGTTGTTCTGCACATCGCCCGGGGGCGCTTTAAGTCCCGCTATACGGACTACAGGGGAACGTAAAGTACTGCCAGTGTGTGATTGTGTGTGTGTGTGTGTGTGTGTGTGGTGTGTGTGTGTGTGTGAGAGAGAGAGATAGCTTCAGTCAGTGGTGAACACTGGACGCTGTGTTCCTAATGAAGCTAATGGAGGAATGCAGCAGAAGGAGGACGGCGCACCAGCCATGGCGCTGTAGCCTCCCGTGGTCTAAGTCTGTAGGAAGAGATGAAGTGAATTACAAGTGGGGCGGCCTGGACCCCTTTTCATTTAACCGCAAATCCGGAAGGCTTTCTGACATGATGTCACGGCCACGTGGATCCCACGTAAGCAAGCGCCTCACTTTTTTTGTTTTATTTTCAGACGGACGAAAAGGAGTAACAACAACGGCGACGCAAACAAAAAAAAAAGCAGGATGATTGACACATCAAGGCTACGCAAAACATTCGGAGGTTAGAGCGGCAGGACAACAGCGTGCCAAGTCTGAGCCTCGCGTCTCCGCACACAAGCTGGCGTCGACACACTCTGCAAACGAGGAAATGCTTTATGCAATGACGGAATGCCGTTTTATTTATGGCTATGGTTTTGTCATTCCAAGCCACGTCAATCTCCGGGGAAAAAAGTCAAAAGGAGCGTCTCAGGAAAGATTGACAACCTCTCTGCCTGGGCCGTCCTGATTGGCTGGCGTGGATCAGATCGCATCTCGTCCCGGCTATAGGACACAGAGAGAGACGAAAAGGCAAAAAGGGCGAGCCTGGAAGGGTCAAAGTTTAATGTTGGCCTGTAGGAAGTGACCTTTTATGATCAGCACCCCCCTCGACCACAGTGGGCATGCACTGTCTGTCCGGGACAAGGACGCCATTGTCTCGGACCTGCAACCGTGGTCGGGGGGCGCCAAACCCCATGTTGGCGAGGATGTGGCCCCACTATGAGAGCAGCTTGTGAGGTCTACTCCGGCTGCACCACAGGGGGGGACCATGAATCAAGCCCCTGGCCCATACTACCTTCATTGACCGGTTCAGGAAGTAGATAACAGCAGCAGTAGTAGAAAAATCCATAGTAGAGAAGTAACAGAAAACGACAAAGATAACAGACTTAAAGGCTTGTCGTTGTGAATGAACGATCCGTCAACCGGTTCAGAAGATAAATACGCGCCACAGTCGGAAAGGTTTTAAATCACAGTTTTAACTGTGACTGACATCATGGAAATGGTGAAGGAAACACCAGCGCAATGGGAACACGACTGAAGCCGAGCATGTGTGCGCGCACGTGTGCATGTGCTTGTGCGCCTGTGTGTGTGCTGGTGTGCGTGCGTGAGTGTGGCGAGGAAATGGAGTGGGTCTAGGGAGCGCTATTTGTTTTGTGTGGTGACAGCTGCACTGAAAAAAAGCAGCAGACCAAGTGAGTGGAGAGAGGTGGAGGTAGGGTGGTGTAGGGAGTCACCGACCTCCCCAGCACAACCCCCCTCCACTCCTCGCTGACCAGCCCCAACACATTTGGTCACGGCTGGGTGCTGGCGCAACCTAAGCACCCTCACGAGGTCATCCTCACGAGGGCAATCTCACGAGAATGCCAGCGCCCTCATGCCCACGTGAAAAATGGAGAGAGAGAGAGATGAAGAGTGACAGAGAGAGTGAGAGGGACCGAGATAGAGAGAGAGATAGAGAGAGAGATGGACAGAGAGATAGAGACCGAGAGAGAGCGAGAGCCAGTGAGCCAGAGCCAGAGAGCCAGAGAGCGAGAGTGCCAGAGAGACAGAGATCCAGAGAGAGAGTGTTTCACAGACAGAAGAAAAAAAACAACACAGAAAATGGAAATGGAAAATGGGGATGGGGTTGGTGTGCAATGAATCATTGTTCCACAGATTGTGGCGAGAAGGTCCAGATTCCAGAAAGTTCCAGACTGTTAAACTGCGTGGTGTGACAGCGAGGACAGAACGACGGGCCGTACGACGGACGTATCCCTTCCTCTGGGGCTCCGGAGAAGGCGGCATTAGGCCACGATTGGACCGTCTGTATTAATAGTGTCGTTGCCCTCATTTATACATTGTAGCAATAAAATAAGGAGTTGTCCATTTTGGCTGAGCCGGATGGAAAATCATATTTTGTGAGAGAAGCGTCGAAAGCAATCCAAGAGGTTATGCTGCACTCTGCAGATTTATAAGGGAAACTGTTCATTGCACAACGACCAGAGAAATTAAATAATAAAAAAAGGGTCTGTCCCTCTGTGGGGGAAAACCATGCTTCGTCTGAGGCGTTGTTCTCCCCAAATAAACCCGGTTCCTTCCCCCCTTTCCTCCCTGAATTCACAACCCAGACATCTCTTTACCGAAGGGGGGAGGGTCAGAAAGGGGGTTTGCACCCCCCCAAACCCCACACAACACCATGTGTGTGTGGTCTTCTGCTGCCACCGCTCCAGACCCCAGCTCCAGGGGTCAAAAGGTCACGCCTGGGTACTGGAATGTTTGTGTTCCCCACTCCTGTTCACACTAGTATCCGTTGTGGTTTTAACCCCCCCCCACCCCCATAAAAAAAATAAAATGTCTGCCCCCTTTTTCCGTGCGAGGACACAACTGGAAAATAGACGTTATTTTGATACAGTTCACACACACGCATCCTAATTCCATGGCAAAGTGAGACTTTTTCCATGCCTGCAAGTTTCTCCTGCTGAGAGACCCGATCTTACCGCCTCTCTCTCTCTGCGTCATTGGAGACTTTAGGGGTCTCCCATGGGGGCTGTCCCACCCAGGACCTGCAGCGCTGGCCGGCAGCGCCAGATGCCTGCTGCCTCCCTCACCGTGCTCATCAAACATGGGAACGAAGGACGCAATCGCCTGCGGGGGGGCTGTGGTCCCGCCTGGACCGTCACACACACACACACATCTAGCTGGCCTGGCCCCTGGAGGTCGCCAGCCAGCCAGCACCCTACCACAGCACCACTCAACACAGGCAGACTCCCACACACACACACACACACACACACACACACACACACACACACACGCTCCCCCTCACTCACACGCTCAGAAACACACACACACATACATACACACACACACACACACACACACACACACACACACACACACACACACACACACACACACACACACGCTCCCCCTCACTCACACGCTAAGATACACACACACATACATACACACACACAGCCCCTCGTGGTTCCCTGGGCGCAAAACTACACAGCAGAGAAATGCTTGTTTGTTTATGACCAATAAAATGGCACTGGGGGAATAATTCTACACACACACACACACACACACACATTGGGGCTGCTTAGATTGCAGTAACTCAGTGTAGGGGAGTGGTCTGAACTTGAGAACGACGGGGGAGGTGTGTGGGTGTGTGTGTGTGTGTGTGTGTGTGTGTGTGTGTGTGTGTGTGTGTGTGTGTGTGTGTGTGTGTGCGACAGAGAGAGTGCAGAGCCAGGCAAAAGGCGACTATTGAACAATTATGCGTTCTATTTCTCCTCCTCCCCAACCTCCCCTCCCTCTCTCTCTCACGTTCCCCCTCCTCACCGGCAGGTTGTTTAATGCTTTCCAGATTTCTGCATGCTTTTGAGCTGCTGGAAGACATCGCTGAGTTTCGGCTCATGGAATTTGGCGGAAACTTATTTTTGAGGGGTCTGTGCGCAGGGGCGGGGGGGCTTCTGGCTCAGAACAAGAACGTCCAGACTCAGAGCGCCTCCCATTGGCCGAGTGAGGAAGAGAACAGAGTGCGAGTCTCAGAATGGGGCTGGAATTCAGAAGGGGGAAAACGGCATGCGGGGCCGTTAGCGCGGAGGAGAACCAACGTCCGTGGTCTTTGAGAATGAGAAGCAGCTGCACGCCTGACTCACATTACAACGTAGGGAGGAAGAGGGGGTGGGTTGGAGGGGTTGTTCCCGCCCATAAAATACATATATATTCATATATATTTATATTTATGCATGGGCATGTGGGATATGTTACTAGTTTTATACTAGGTTTTCATCATATTCAGGGGTTGGAAGATCACAAACTGTGAGTCATACAAAACTTAAAAACACATAGCCTACTGGTGAAATTGTAAGTAAAATATTTCGCTCAGATTTATACTCCCTTACCCATAGAAGCTATTCCAACAACCAGACACGCCCTTGGCTGGACGTGTACCTTCCACGACCACTGGATGGCAGTAGATATCCATGAAGTCTCCCGTGGCGTACGACCGTGGCCTGAGCGATCGGTGGCGCGTCTGGAGAAAAGAGACACCCTTACTCAGACTGCGGGTAATGTTGAGATAATCTGCTCAAATACGCAAGTACAAAGAATACTTCTGATGAATCTTAGAAGCCGAGGCTAAAGAATAATCCCTGGGCCCACCGTTTTGTTATTGATCTTAACAATCGATTTAAGTGGCCTGTTTTAAACTCGTTCCGCTGTTTTAGATTGACCTTTGGACCACAATTCGTAAATATTGATAGATGAAAAACCTTCCAGGCATAAAATAAAATGTGTGGAGTGTGGGTGTTTATCATATGTTTTTGTGTCGATTGCATGAACCACGATAAAAAAAGAAAAACACCAAATGCACCTACGTGTCATCGGTCTCCCCGGTGATTTCAATGCACCGGTCACACTCGCTACTACAGTTTATCAGGTGCGTTTATTCTGAATACAGCCGTGGTGCGTTCATGTAAACGAACCATCTGTATGCCTGCCAACGGGAGGACAAACGAAAACAAAGAGATGGCCGTTTCCTGTCTCCTCTCTCGCGCCACTACCTCCCCCCTACTCCCAGGGGTCTTGTTGATGGAGACCTGGAGCAGCTGTCTCGGAGGGAGGGGATGTGGAGGGCACATTCAGCCCTGACACGATAACATAACAAAAAAGATGCTCGGAAGTTTGAAGTAGTTGAAAGAGGTTTCAAATACAACACAACCCGAGTTGCCTACTGCTACACTTATGAACTTAACAGAAGTTCATCAGTTGGAAAAAATAATATTGTGTCTGTTGAAAGAGCCAAACGACCTGACATCAGCCAGAGAGCATCAACTATTTTGATGGTTGTGTTTAAGGACAGCTTTCGGATTTTCCGTTTAGCATTGAACTCACCGTCACAACTCCATTTTGGATCCCTTCCAAAGCGCTGGCCTCCATCCAGGAGTAATCACTTCCTGTGCAGCCAGCGCCTAACAGTTTGTCAAACTGGGCCTCGATTGCTTCCTTCCTTCCTCTAGTAGTGTTACCTTGAGAAAATAAGTACATAATAAAGCAAGGAAGAAAAATGAAATGGTATCCATAACTATTGATAGGCTACAGGTAAGGAAAATACACAAAACTATGACTGTGACAGATGTTCAATATTAATTTTATTGAAAAATATAGGTGATTTCAGATAAGGAACACGGACAGTAAATATACATTATTCTTTCAGAAAGATAAGAAATAGTAAGTCAAACGGCATACAAAACAGCGTCAAAAAAACCACCCACTAATGCACAACTTTGGAAAACACTTTCCCCATGAATCGTTCCAGACGCGACTGCTAAACGCGGTACACAAATCGAATAAGCCATCCAACGCGATATACCCAATGTTTCCGTCAGTGGAGTTCCACCTCTGCCGCTCCTGTCATCATTATATCCTTCCGTCTCTACAGGGGATCGAGTTTAAAGAACAATATGTCATTCAACACGCATTGTATTCATCAAGCCGCAACAGTTGATAAATTAAAGTCAGCAGTGATTAATCATCGAAAAGGCAGTGTGACACATTTGACAGCATCTCAAAACAGGAAGTCCCGTAACCAAGATTATTTATGACTAGAAAGTAGGCTTTGCACATCACTCATGTCTGTTGACGTGGCGCTGACGGTAATCTCTCCTCCCTCAGCGTGGTTTCCGTAGATTCACTGGGTTTTAAACATGTCTACAGACTGACTCAAGTTGCCGTGACACAGACTCCTGCAGACTACGGGAAAGAAAAAAAACAACAACCCATAATCTTTAAAGACTTTATTATTCAAGACCATGTATCTTGTTACATACAGACAAAAACAAACTTTAAGATAAAGGAATCACAAACCAAACAGAAGTAGTGTCCAGAGTTTTGGGTTTTGCGAATTGGCAGCACGGTTTTGTATTCTACTTGTTGTGCATAAACTATAAACCCTGTGGTTTCTTTGACATAAATGGCTCCGAAAGGCCCACAGGAAGTTGAGCATCTGTTTTAGACATTTTGCATGGCTCCAGTTCGTTCATGTACACTCATTACCTCGAAAAAGGGAGGAAGTGGTGTTCGAGCAGGGCTCCGTTTCAACGTGGCCACAGACAACAGGTGGCAAGGAGAAGCCTGCTTCACATCAGTTCAAACCTGCTCTCTGTCTGATCATACCCTGCTTACCAATGACCTCAAACAACATGAAAGGCCAAGTAGGCTGTTTCCTGTAGGCTTTTCTGCAAGGTTTGTTTCCTCTCTCTCTCCCACCCCCCCCCCCCCCAACCCAGTGCTTGTGTATTCACCACTCGACAAGTTCCCATTAGCTCTTGTGGCTCAGCCATTTGTTAATCCGCAATAACGCTACAGAGGACAGCCTGGCACAGCATAGACAACTGTTTAGTTATAAGGCAAGGTAAGGGGACAGGGGTTGGCAGCAGTGGCACAGGAAACTACAAAACTACAAAAAAGGCAAAAAGGATATGTCATAGCACTTGCGTGACAGATGTGTACGGCACTCTCCGGATACATGTCGCTACGAGTGGAGTCCTGGTTTCCGCACTTGTCCCGGCAAGTGATGCGCTGCTGGTGAAGGTGTGAACCCTTCGCACAGCAGCACCTCTCTACACTGTGATGAGGCGCCCGTCGCCGTTAGGGAGATCAGGACAGAGCGGGACGGACAGAACCGAGGCATACGCTGTTAGAAACTGTCCACTTTTCTTTTGAGTCTAGTTCTGGCTGAGGTGGGAAACGGCGTCAAATAAGCCTGGAGGTGTCAGATGTGTTTATTTGACGATGCCGCCTGCCGACACCATATTTCAGCTTAATCCCGGGAATGATCCATATTTGATGAGCAGCTCCTTTCCCCCCCCCCCCAAAGTCAGTTCGCACGGTGTTCAAAAAGAGGGCCAGTGAGTTTGTCAGACCGGCCGTGAGATTAATGCACAGGGGGGGATGGGAGGAGGGAGAGCTCTGAGCTCTATGTGGTGTTGGTGTCAGAGAGAGTCAGGGTCTCCCCTACCCGGACAGGAGGAGCAGATGTACCAAACCAAAAATCCAGTTCTAGTTTCAGGTGAGGTAAGTCCAAACCGGGGGGGGGGGGGAGGGGGGGAGGGGTCCAGTGCCGACCTCACACACCGATCTCGTCGTCGTCCTCCAGGAAGGACGAGAAGGCGCTCTCCTCCTCGGGCGGGGCGCTGAAGGTGGCGCTGTCCGTGTCCCCCGCGTAGGCCCCGCCCCCCGGCCGCTCGCCCTCCACGGGGGCGGAGCCCGAGCTGGACACGGAGCAGCTGTCCAGATGCCGCGGGAGCTTGGGACGGGCCTCGGGGGTGTACTGCGGCGTGTACGGGCCCCCGCTCTCGGGCCCCAGGTCCACGGAGCTGCCCGCGTGCATGGAGTCGTGCTGCAGCCTCGCCTCTTCCTCATCCTCCTCCTCATCGGCGTTGGCCTCCGACCCGCCCGGCCCCCCGATTCCGCCGCCGGCCACGCTGTCGTCCAACTCGCCCACGGTGCTGAGGGGCGGCGAGGCGTGGCCCTCGCTGCTCTTGCCCTCCTCGTAGCCCAGGTCGTCGTCCTCCTTCTCCATCACGTCCAGGATGTCCCCCAGCATGGAGGGCCCCAGGTCGATGTGGAACGACATGACCGACTCGGCCCGCTTCATGCCGCCCCGGTACGGGGAGGGCGCCGTCTCCGGCAGGTCCATCAGCTCCCCGAAGCTCCTCTCCTCCAGCTCCAGCCCCTGGCACGCCCCGGCGCCGGTGGCGGTGTAGGCGGTGGCGGCGCCGTTGTCGTTGTACGCGCGGCCGCTACCCCCGACGTGCCTCAAGGGGCTGGACGTGAGGCTGCGGGTGGCCACGCCGTCGACGCAGTCCTCGTCGTTGAGGAAGGGCAGGGACATGGCGTTCTTCACGTGGCCGGGGGAGGGCCCGCCGGGCGAGGCCAGCCCGTCGCGCTGGTCCACGCGGGTCACCGACTGGGAGCGCTTGCTGCTGCGGAAGGTCCGGGACAGCAGGCCCGGGCGGGGCGAGTGGGGGTAGGCCGGGGGCGTCTCCGGTGGCGGGGGCTCGCCCGAGCGGCTGCTGAGGAAGGAGGTGTCGCCGAAGGCGTCGCCGCTGCGGCCCACGTGCATGGTGTGGCGGAAGTCGCCCAGCGGCGAGCTGATCATCTCGCGGGTCAGGTCCATGCGGGAGCGCCGCTTGGTCTGGGAGGAGCCCACCAGCTGCTTGAGGATGGGCATGGCGGGGGGTGGAGTTCGGGCGGGGCTGGAGTTGGGTGGCGGTGATTCGCTTTTAAATAGAAAAGCAGCTCCTTTTGTCCTTCTCCACCTTGTAGGTCGTCTCCACCTGCCCCTCAATGCCAGCTGTGCTGCAGACCTGGGGGAGGGGAGACAACAAAATGGGTGAGAAAGTGTCAGACGGACAGAGGAATGCAAAAAAACGATTGCTCTAAATTCCCCAAAAGGATCTTTTCTTGAAGTGTTGATGAATTGACATCATCTTAATGTGATCACAAAGTGAACTGAAAGCACATTAGCGATCAAAATCCATAAACTGAAGACCTCTCAAGGGAAACTAAGAGGTCCCTTGAGCGTGAGTGGACCTCGGTATCAGAATACACACCAAAAAGAGCCTTTCAAATCAATACTTCATACAAGCTTCACGGCTTCTCGGGGGGAACGCAGAGTCCTTGGGCTTCGTTGCTCGTGTGTCCACTGGCCTACTTTCACAGCGAGCACTGTGCTCACATATTTGGAAATGCTCTTTCAAATCAATAGCAGCGTGGCTCTGCAAGGAATCTAAACTATTCCGCTAATTACAAAGTGTTGCTGTGGAACCATCAATTATTATTACGCTCATCAACAACAGGGCTAAGATATCCTGGGTGGGCGACGAGTGAATGTGGAACAAAAATGACACGGGTTGTGGAAGAACAAGATGCCAAAAGTCTATATTTTCTTATACACGAAGAGAGAATTTATGTTCCAAAAACAAATCAACCTAAAATGGATTGAGAAATGTTGACTCGCTGAGCGTTCAGGGAAAAATGTCCAATAATTATCAGGCTGGAATGCCCGCCGCTGATGGCATTAGAGAGGCACAATGAGCTGGCAAAGCGTCCTTTAATAACGCTTTATCTGTGGTCGTTGACAGGGGCCCTCCCTCTCCATTAGTGGGGGTGGAGAAGTGCCCGTCTAGCGCGTATATCCAAAGCTACTGTGAAATACAGCCCAGACACTGACAACACAGGGCTGTCCTCGTTCATTCTCATTGACTAGGCTCACCTTTACGACGTGCGGTGCACGATGCACGACCCCCGTTTCCTTCCCCTTATGTTTACTTACATTTAGTGCTGTCACAACACCTAACCATCGCCCATTGACTCCCCATTACACTCCGGGGACGGCATCATTTATTGACGAGCCCAGAGGCAAGACGTTAGCCCACCAAAAAGGGCAGGCTCAGCAGAGCACACACACACACACACACACACACACACACACACACACACACAATCTCGGTCTCCGTGGCAAACGCCTCCTGCTAGCTAGCTCTGCAGAAGTGCTTCCTGCCTGCAGGGCAGCAGAGAAGCATCCGTTTTTTTTGCCCTGTTAAAACCCGCAACACATGGCTCCCTTATGTTTCAACGAGCGGCAGAGAGAGACGGCCTTCACTAAACGCGCTCCTTTAACTCTTTAGCTCCCCGATTCCCATCCATTAGTCTGGGAATGTGCATAAGCTTGAATAAACGCCCAATTCACTTGGGGTTGTGGCATTATACCCAAAACTAAAAGTTAAGAGCAGGGGGATTAAGAACTGAAACAACAGCAAACAGCAGGGCCCTGCTGTGGTGGGCAGAGTCATTTACATGAGGCTGGGGGGACGTGTTGGGATAGAGTTGACCATATGGGGCGAGCCCAAGAGAAACGGCAGCACAAAGACTTCTCCTTCGCAACTTTTACTGTGGAATCAGCACAATCTACTGATTGTTGTTTATGGAAAGACAGGGAGTCGAGCAGGCATAATTCACAGCGAGGGGGAAAAAAACACTATGTTCTCTACCACGTTGCTTCTGGGTGGCAGCGAGGGGAGCGGAGAGAGAGAGAGAAACTAACGACAACAGCAGCCAGTAGATGAAAGCGAAGGGAAAGGGTGAAATTGTCTACGCCTCCATCTCAAAACCCAACATCTCGGGCTGGGAAAAACCGCAAGGGCTCCGTTTAATCTTTTCCTTTTTTTTTTTGTTACATGTTTACACACAAGGGAGGCCGGCAGCGCCGCTCTCATCTAAAACACGACTGTTTCAGACTCAGTCGTAACTCAATGTAGAACAGGATGTCGGTGCCGTTAGAACGGGGCATCGATACGGGGCAGAACCGGGCCGACTCAGGAGGAGTCCCACTGTATTTATAGCTCTACGTGCACATGTGAACGAAGACATGAAGGGGGGGGGGGGGGGGAGAGAGAGAGAGAGAGACTGGGTAAGGGGGGGCCTGAGAGTGCAGCCACAAAGCGTGGGAACTGCCGGGTCAGTCAGTCTGTGTGTGTGTGTATATTTGTGTGTGTGCGTATTTGCCTGTGTGTTTGTGTGCGTTTGGAGGGACGGGCGAGGGGGGGGCTATCCCTTTAAACAGTTTTTCAAAACACTCGCACAACAGCAGTGAAATGCACAAGGGCACATCAACACAAAAAAAACCCTAATTGGTGATTAAAAGACAAAGTAAAAGTTACAACAGCAACAAGAGCTTCCCCCCCTCCCCGGTCTCCGCAGGGCCTTGACCTTCTGACTGCACGTCCTGCTTGACGGCTTAGGGCCTTTGTGAAGGGTTCGCCATGTCTCTGGTGTGGAAGGCAGGCCGAGGACTGCAAACAACTGGAGGCCGTGAACTACACAAGAGCGCTTCACATTACTCTACGACTTTGGACGTATACGAGAACACGGCTCCCACTCCCGTCTCGCGGTCGGGAGAGACGACCCGGTGAGAAAAAGAAAAAAGACGACTCTGAACATTCCAGGCGTCCCTAGCGTATTTACGTCCTGGGAACCCAATCTGAACTCTGTTTATAGATCACATAACTCCTTTATCAATAGCAGTGGTCACCCCTGGGGAGTTGGCGCACTCTAATTTTTGCGCTGAGGATATACGTTTGCGGGCTGACTTTTATGTGAACGAAATATACACACACACACACACACACACACCCAAACCCACGAGGCTCATCCACAGCGTGCCGTAGTAAAAGGGAAGAATCCGTGTGGGCGACACCAAAATTACCATGTGGGACTTAAACCCCAAAGGTTCTGTGAAAATGTTTCTCCAGTTAAATAGGGAAATCCGGGTGTCATTTGCGCTTCCTTATATAGAATTTGTCCCGCAGACCAAAATGGATTATAGATGATGACCGAGCTAGAAGACCACATACGTTGGCTACTGGCCTTGAACATCGGAATGCATCATCTGATATCTGCCTTTTGCAGAGAACTCAAGAGAGAGTGGTAGTAATGTAGAATCCTAGAAGCGACGTAAATACACTGAAATCTAGGCTAATCAAAACGTTGTTTTGCCACATGATCTCTCATGAGAGATGCAGTGTCACCGCAAATGCATATCCCCTGATGACAAATTATTTCCTGGTAAATTATGAAGCAATGATCAAAAATATGACCCAAAAACTATGCTTCAAAAACAGAGGCAGTTCTTTGGAAGTGATGAAACGATGTACAACCCTATAAGGTGTTTAAAAGAAAATAATATGTTGACTTGATAGATGAAATACACAAAGGGTAGAAGACCATTTTCTTCAAAATCTGTATTCAAGATCCCCTTCCGCTCTTATGCCAATTCAAGTACTTACACTGGACAACACACACACCTGGGACTTGACAAATGGCCAACTTGCCTAATAGAGTATTGACCGTGCTTGTCAGTTACACTACAACAGTTAAATGCATATTCTACTGCCCAATGGGGTGTGAGAGGACGGGGCAGGGTACACTGGTATGGGATTGGCCTGTCCCATTTGGAGTCGCTGACCTGGATGGAAGAGATGTCTGACCTGAGATGTCTAAAAGGGGGGGGGGGGGGGGGGGGGGGGGTTGACTGGGGGTTTGTATTATTCAGAAGAGAGGAGCCATCATCATAATACGTCGCATCGAGATGGAACTGGATGATATCTGAACTGGATGATGTATATATAAAAGATATTTCATGATCCACTCTCTTTAAAAAGGTGTTGCAGGCGATTGCAGCAGTGATCTTTGATATGCTGGCCATGTGTCAGGTAAAACTGCATTACATATATAAAAAGATAATTCACACATGCAGCGCAGACATCGAAACGGGTGGGAAAATAAAAGTATTGTGAGGAAAGCGATTGTACGGCGTGTAAACTGAAAGGAATAACAACATGTTTATGCATGTGCTCCGGGATCTCAAACAGTCACCAATATGTTCCAGCAATTAAGCAGACAAATGGTTTCTGGAGGGACTGCCACCAAGCTCACTTAGCAGGGCTAAACAGCTCATTCAGGAAAAAATAAAAACAACCGCCCCAAGGACAAGTAGTGGAAATCACATTATCCCTCAATCACATAGCCCAGGGAGGACAGCAAGGCACGAGCAAACACGGCCATCCAAAACACACACACACACACACACACACACACACACACACACACACACACATTAGCCAAGATGGCCGCTGGCCTTGTTCAGACAGAATGGGCGTGTAGGGCTATGCAACATGCTGATGGCTAATGTGAAATAATTAGCCCAGATAAATATCTCTTACTCCTCAATGGATCGGACTGCATGTGTAATATCTGTTATCCAATGACTTATCCCTTCTTTATCCACCCAGTGCGTGTGTGGAAGTCCATTGGGTCTAATGTGTGTGCATTTGATGGAAAACAATTTATTTTAGGGCACTTTTTGCCAGCAAAGTATTTGATTGAATAGAGACCACGATCAGGGGAAGTCACAGGCAGCGATTAACCATACATCCTCATTGAGACAAAATGCGCTAGATTCTTGTAGAGAAACGATCAAAGTGGGAATCAAAAATCTAAAGGAAACAAAGGTGAGTGAGAATTGAGGAGAGGCAAGGATTGGCAATGGCGCGAGAGACCAAGTTCATTTGCAATACACTACGGGGGAAGTGGACACAACTATTGGGACGCAAGGCAGCTCAAGGTATCTCCACATCAAAGTCAGGAGATTGGCGTGGCCTCAGCGTCAGACTTTGTGGCTACAGCGGCGATGCAAATACAAAGTAGCTTAACACCTTTCAATTAGTGAATGGAAGGGAGACCTCTCTAGGTGCAACATACAAATGCCTTTTCAATTGTTCAGTGTCAATGTAAACAAGAGTTGTCTCTGTGTGTGTGTGTGTGTGTGTGTGTGTGTGTGTGTGTGTGTGTGTGTGTGTGTGTGTGTGTGTGTGTGTGTGTGTGTGTGTGTGTGTGTGTGTGTGTGTGTGTGTGTGTGTGTGTGTGTGTGTGTGTGTAGACATTCCCAGAGCTCTTGCTTGTAGGGAATTTGACCTTCCCAACATCAAAGTACCCCCGTAGGCATGTTGGACCTTGGTGCTAACCCAAGGTGCTCAAGTCTTTTCAGCGTGAACATTAAACACGCTTGAATATGTATGTTCCCTCAGTCCTGGCAGTAGCATGTTCACGGTGTAGCTTCAGTATCGGGTCAGGATAATGGCCCCATCCCAATTCACCCCTTGCCCTTACCGCTTAGCCCTACTACATTTACTCAGGAATGCATGGCCATAGGTAGTGGAAGGGTGTCCCGATCCTAGCTGGGATAGAGCCAAGCGGTAGGGGTACATGGAGCCTCCAAACAGATGTTTCTCCGAGGCACAGAGGAGGCCTATAGCCCATGCAACAGAAAACACCAGAGCTGAATGTGGCATTTTGAGATTCCAAATGTCTGGCAACAAACGTTGCATGTCATCGTAAAATGCTAACCGATGACACCTGCTGATGTGGCAGGGTCTCAGAAGGGTTGTCCCACTTCCCAGGTGAAGATTCAACACTAAGCCTTGTAACTCTGTTCCGAGGGGCAAGACAGGAAGCAAGGGGCACAAGAAAGGAGGGCGTAGGGGTAAAAATAAGACATGGGATTGTGCCTGCATCTTAAATTGGTTCCCTTAGGTCGAGGTTCTGTCTTTGAAGTCGAAGAAAAACGCTTTTTGGGAATAAGCGCATAACACACACAGGCGCTTCAGCCTTAATCACACGACGGTACCAGCTTTTGTGGGACTGAAAACACGCAGCAAGCCCCATCTTTTGAAGGGGCATTACCGTCGGCATATTCAGACAAAAAAAACAACCAGAGAGAGCAATTAACCGAGTCACTGTCAGCGCGGGCGGAAGAAAGGTAAAAGTCCATGGATCGGATTATGCTCAGAGGAGGGAAGCGGACGCATTAAAAAAAAGACGGCAGACAGCCAATGAGATGAATGCGGGCCAGGCAGCAGAGCCACCCTGAGGCGCTAGCCCAGCAACAGCGAAGATGTACCGGGCTGACCCTCCTACCGCTGCCCAGACACCCGTCCCCCTGCAGCTCTCGTAACTTACAGCCAACACTGCCCGAGGCAACACACCAAACTTCCCCTTGTCTCCTCCATTCCTGTCTGCATTCAGGGGCAGTTTATGGGGGGAAAACACGGGGCCCGAAACACACAAAACGTTCGGCGCTAAGCAGCAGACCAGGTGCTGCTCACCGCGTTTTGGATGAAGCAAAATGAGGAGATTGATTTTTGACAGCAGTACGGTTTGGTTTTCTTAAAAGAACTTCAAGAACTCTTCTAAACTAGCGACACTAAATCGATAATAAACCAACAACACTCTGTTTAAACACCCGGCTGGCATGGCTAAGCTTGGTTCTTGGCAACTCTGCGCATTCAAACCGTAATCCCGGTGTGGGGGAGTTGCGGTGTTTCACAGAGTGGCGTTGCAGAGAGCTGTGCCGAGGGGCTAAAAAGAAAATGGTGAGAGAAAGCTGGCTGGTAGTGAAGTGCTCGAGAGTGTGGGAATAGAATTACACTGACAGAACAGCACCCCCTCGAAATAACGACTCAATGCTGCTGATACGGTTTCAGAGGTGGAATGAGGTTAGAGCCACACCAGTCACCTGCTCTTCCACCGAACAACTTCCTCCCAGTCTTCTTCTTCCCCGAAGACTTTACGATGGCTTTTGACTTGCAGCCACGTGCACAAGAAAATGTCAATTAATCGTTAACTGCAGAAGCATCTGCCAAGTGAGGAAAAACTGATTCTACATGGTTTATTCATCAGTCAAGGGCCAAGGCATACACATGCACACGCACAATCGCTACTGCTGACACACATGGACGGCCTTCATGATCTGCCTGTGGCGCTGCCCTACATGGTTTGTGTGTGTGCGTGTGTGTGCGTGTGTGTTTGTGTGTCGCTGTTAGGTTACAGGGAATGTGTCCACAGGAAGGGCAGGGAGAGTGTGAGCCACCAAACTTCTCCGGTAGATCAGCTGAAACATCTCTGCTTCCTGGAGGACTTCTCAACATAAACACGGCGCAGTGGATCGTCCGACTGACCAAACAAACACGCTTCCTATCAGTCCAAAAAAAAAAAAAGAAAGCTCATCACGTGAACTGTAGGCCGGACGACGAAAGTTCATCAGCGGTTCACTCTTTAGTCTTGACTCTAACAACACCCAGTCCCTGTTCCACGACTCAACACGTCATGAGTCACGGCTGAAACGTAAAGCGGCGGCAGCCCAGGTGTTGTCCGTTTCATCACCTTGGGGCTGGGGGGGGGAGGGTTTCTATCTGGTGACTCTCAACACGGCACTGAAGTGGCTGCGACAGTTTTTAAAACATTTCTTTCTCTGAGTGAACAGAGTGTGGAAAACCTCGGAATCCATTCTCTAAGGTGCGCTGGGGCGCTAATTACAGGAGGGAGACGAGGAGTGCTGTTGCAGCGCGACGTTCCAGGCGGAGGGAAGGTTAGAGGCGATAGATTAGATAAAAACATCACTCAGAACCTCTCACGGAGCAACACTCTGGGTACCTTCGCTCCCAGACCTTCTCTTTTCCCCTTAAAAAGAAAGGAGGCCTTATGCACCTTCCCATGACTGCTACGAAGATGAAAAGAGCGTTAACTGTGGAGTCATAGGCAGAGGTAGGAGTGGCTTCGTGTGAACTGGTTCTTCATTCCTAGTTGTTGGACGAAAACAACAACAACAACAACAACTACAGCCAACATGTTTGCACCAACATGTTGACACCACCATACAACTGGAATTAGGACTGGACTGGGTGGATCAGCAGGTGACTGAGTCAACACTTCCTCCGGCGCACGGAACAAACACCATGGCATGAAGCGGGGAGGGGGGGGGGGGGGGGGGGGGGGGGGGGGAGAGACACAATGTGCAACGTGGGGAAAGACTAGAAAACAAAAGACAGGAACAAACAAGAATTTACGCCCTGAAATACGACAGGCTTGGAATTTTCAGGTTATTCAAGGTTATGTGAAAAAAGTCTGTGCCTTGTACAATAACTAAAGTCACTACTTTGAACTGATGTAGATCACTTAAGTGTGCAAAACTCTGGGAGTGTGGGGTTCTGAAGATTTAAATGTACAGCCCGGGGTCAGGAGTTGAGTGAAGACGATTAAGCAATCACTACAACCCATCATCACCATCTTCTGTAAAATATGCCATCATCTGTGTCTCGTTCCTCAGGGACATTTTCAAACAGGAAAAATAGTTACATAGGAATTTCCTGGAATGTGAGTGGGCACACACATACAAACACACACATGACAGAGTCCCAAAGACATGTTCAAGCAGGAAACAAACCAACAAATAAAATACTTACTCAAGTACTACTTAAGCATTCCGCACACAGAGAGAGTGAGACAATGATTATCTTAGGTAAATGAAAGGCAGCAAATATCCAATAACCAAAACTCAAACCGACCTTTAAGTAGATTCTTTGTTCTGCCTGGGTTTCGGCCAATAATACTAGCGCCGTACAATGCCCAAAGAACTGCACTTGGCACGGTGTCCCACAGCCTTGTGGTGGAGGTCTGACTTTCACCTTCTGGCTCATAACAGATGCTTCTCGTTAAGTCGGCGAGACACTTTGCAATATTAGAGGCAGAGGGGAAACCAAGAAGGATCAGAGCCCTGTTAGTTTGGAGTGGGAGTGGAGGTAGAAGGCTGCTTGTCTGAAAGCGAGGGGGATGTGCCAGGGCCGTGTCAAGGCCTTGGCAGGCGAAGACTTTGGCCTGTTTGCCGTGTCGCGCTGTCAGCTGTGTTTGCAGAGTCATCCACTAACAGAACAGTTTGACATCACAGAGAGAAAAAAAAAGAAATGAAAACCCCCTGTGTGCTTCAGGATAAAGGGAGAGTACAAAAGGCCATATTTAAAGCCTTTAAAGAACACAATACCAACTGATTTGCCTGCAGAGAGGACATCCTGATAAGGTCCTCCCTTTCTTCCAACGTTTGCACATGAATTGTTATCATTTGAGTTGCAGTGGTCAGTGGTAAGCACTGAGACACTGCATTATCGCCACAGATAATGAGCACATGTTACAGCCATAATTGCAGTCATGGTGACCAGAAATATGAATGGACTGCAGATAAGGAGGCCTTCTGTATGCGTGTGGGGGAGTGTTGGTGTGGGTGTTTTGCATTTCCTGGCCTCTCGAATCTGGTCTATTGTTGGGATGACTACAATCATGTGAACTTAAACTGCTCGGATTTCAATCCAAACTAATTGCATAGTGTAGCTGATCAGAACAACGGCTT
This sequence comes from Pollachius pollachius, assembly GCF_949987615.1. Lineage (NCBI taxonomy): Eukaryota > Metazoa > Chordata > Actinopteri > Gadiformes > Gadidae > Pollachius > Pollachius pollachius. Next base: position 19,252,461 of record NC_136944.1, on the reverse strand, counting down.
AGCATGCAAGACTAATATAATGTTAAACAGTCAATGCTAATATCACATGTGATATAAACAAAAGGTTAGCTTCCTTGGTAACGCCACACAACCAATGTGTCTCAAATAGCACTCTTATAGTAGCATCACATCCATCATCTGTACTACAATGGAACACCAAGCTTCATGTTTGATCAATGTAGCGTAAAAAAGGGTGGGCTACATCTCTGATTTGATCGCATCATGGCAGTAATGGACCAATTATGGGTGGGTCGCACAGCAGGGAACAATAAGCTACAGCCGCGATGGCTTCCTTTGATCCCAGATAACCAAAGACAAAACATTGAATTGAAAAAGATACACGTTGTAGACACATTATAAAACACAAGAAAGGAAAAATGATTCCGACTCCCGTAAGGAAGTGTGTAAGTAGTCCTTGTAATCAAAGAAGCGTGTACTCACCACCGCGCATCCCATTCAGAAAGCCGGGCAGCCCCCAGAGCGCGAGGGCTTCGCTCAGCAGGTTCACAAAGAGAGCGCGCACGCAGCGAGGAGCACGAGCCGCAAACACGTCCGGTGTAAGCACGCACAATTATATTAAATAAGAGAAACCAGACCCCTGTCCTGGACACTATTTACCCTACGAGTGTGCTGCGTGGCTCGTAGGCTTCACAGTGAGCGCATCTTCAGTTGCAAAGCCTGCGGACGGTGCAATAACTCAGTTCAGCGTCTGTGTGTCGGCTGCTCCTCTCGTGCTCCTGGCCACGCCCCTTTAATGGCCTCTTAAAGGCCTAGTCTGCAAATTGTCAGAGGCCGCTATCAGCAAGGGGCCTGCAGTTTCTGCAATACGCATGCATTTCGTTGTCATTTTTTATCAATGTATAAAACATGCATAAACACGGCAATTCTCTTTGATATACTTAAATCATAACGCTTTGATAATCGAGGTATCAAAACAATACCAGGAAAACGTCATTTTGTCAAATGTTATTAGAAGCGTTTCCCAATGAGCTCGGTTTTTTGATGGGGTACTTTTGTTTATTCCACCTTGATGCATATATCTCAAACATCCGCAGGTGGTCCCTGGCAGCTCAGGGAGGAAGGGATGTGTGAATGGATGAACATTATCATGGAGCAAAGACCATGCATAACCAAGTACCCGGTCACTGCCCAAATGGTAAAGTCACATGTCTGGCAGGAGTTCATACAGAACAGAGTTGAATAGCAATCGTTTGAATAATTATATCTTATATGTTGATGCTGCAGATAACTTCTGCATTGGTTTTTAAGTTGGATAGATATTCCATCAGAGTAGCCCCAGTGGATGGAAGCCTTTTCTGTCATCATGTCATTGAATGAATTTGTTTAATGATCACTGCATTTTAACTGACCATGACATAATATTGAGTATTCTCAAAAGTGGTTCCCAGGCTCTCAGAACCTAAGGACAAACCAAATTATAGCGAGTCTACACTTGTCATTACAAGTCATTACATTTATACTCATATAGTGTCTTATAAATCACTGTGCTCTGTGTGTGTGTGTGTGTGTGTGACACACACACACACACACACACACACACACACACACACACACTCTCTCTCTCTCTCTCTCTCTCTCTCTCTCTCTCTCTCTCTCTCTCATAAGCTACTTACTGACGTTGGGGGCGAATGGCAGCAGCAACATCTGCAGGGAGACTTGACTTAATAACCAGCAGAACATCATAACAAAATAACAATCATGAAGCCATGAAACAATATCCCGGGGTCGAGCGGGTCCGTATTGATCCCCGAGCCGGACCCAGAGTCCTTTGCTTCTGCTGTCAAGATCTCCAACGGAGACCCATCGTCAGAGAGGCTGATTACTAAATTCATTAAGGAAACGCAGGCTTCTCCGCGATCCCTAGGCCGCGGTTGTGTGAACCACAACCCTGGTGTGAAGGCATTGCCAAGTTATTTGTTGTATTTATCACCATGATTTTTTATTTATTTTTTTAAATAGAAGAAGTATTATTTTATCATTATTAGATATCATTTTTCTGGCTGATCTTATATAAAGCAATCGAGGAACATATTTGACTGGGGAGGCACCAGCATGGGAGACAAGGACATTTTACGGGGTGTAATTACACCGCCATATATCATCAAATAGATTGTTTCTGTGCCACAGGGGAGACACAAAGGTCTATGCTCTGGAAGCGGGGATGCATAGGTCCCTGAGGTAAGTTCCATGTTATAACCCCCCACCCCCCGGCCTCACCACTGAAAGGCTTGAGATTCCCTGCCAAGATAATAACATCTCCACCTCCCCGACATAGCAATCGTCTGGTGCAACTCCCCTGCAATCATCCCATCATCATCAGAGTAATGCCTGACCCAGGTGTCGTTGAATTATAGAGCCACTTTATGCAATCCCCCCCCCCCCACCCCATATCTCTCAGTTCAATACTAGGATGACTAGGGTAGATATCTATGGAATGTTCTAAGGACAATGGCAATAATTCGTCTGGATGTTGCAGTGGTCCACTTCCCACTAGCGGCGTCCTACAACCCAAAGTCTACCTGCTCCTTCACCATATGTACACTTTTTCTTACTGTACGATACTATTGATATAATTGTCGGTTGAAAAATTCCAAAATTCTGATTGTCAAAGATTTTTCTTCTGATGCTTTGCGAAATAGTTTAATTTGTATTTTCTCAGAACGATTATTTGCACGTCAAACCTTGTCAAAAACACCTTGTGTAATAAGCAACACCCATAATCCAAAGTCTTAACAACACTTTACTTTCTTTAATTCAGAATAAAATATATTTTTAAATCGACAGTTGTATCGTTCGTGGACGGGCAATTACCCCAAAATTAGAAGCAAGCTAAAAAACATACCCATGAAAACAACTTTGTTTTTCTGGACAGGAGTTGAACATTCTCATTCTTTGTCTGCGTTGGCGCCTCGTTTCTTTAGCTTTGGCCTTCACTGCAGATCAATGTTTTCCGGTGTGGAATAAGGAGATTATCCAGACACAACCCCTGTGCGGCTCGACCTCAAGTCTCCCCCTCATCAGCTTTTAAACACACTGATGCCGGGTCAGTGTGTCCCTGATTTAAACCCTCTGCCCTCAGGCCCTTCCATCTCTTTGTCTGTTGTGGCTAAACAGAGCATATCATCTCTACACGGTGAGGTTAACACACTGCTTCACTCGCTCCAGCTTCAGACATCACGAGAAGAAGAAATCAAATCAAAATGCGATAAAGGCAAAACAAAGTAACAGTTTCTTCTTTTTTTCAGAATGCTAATCCAAAACATGGTGCTGATCCTTATTTGCTGTGCTTAACGAACTGCAAGTGCTGCTGTCGGTGTTCACCGAAACTCTGTCAAGTTTTCGAATAATTATCAACTAAAAAACAATTACAAAATAGAATAATTTATTTCATCATGATCTTATTTACAGCGTTTCCACACTAGAAAAAAAAAAGAAAAAAAAAGAATATGATGTCCTGGAACTATAATAAACAGTGTTGCACACTGCAAACTTTAATCCAAGCTTCCGTTGTCCCATTAAAACGCTTCTGAACATATGAGTAGAAAAACTCCCGAAAAAAACAAATAAAGTAAACTGTCATGTTGTATTGTAACATAACAATAGCACTGTAGCATAATTTGTCACGAAATGCTCAAACATAGTCCTGGTTGATGCATTCCACACACAACTGATATGGGTGATTTATATACAGTGCATTTTGTGTCAGAGTAGACAGATTCAAAACCCACATATCTCTCTTACTTTGCGGATGATTAATTCAACCTTGCAGAAAGACAGACATCATGGTATATCACTATAGCAATCTCTTTGATCTCTATTATTTGATATCATAACACAGCAACGTCTTATGAATAACAATCATAACTGCCATCTCATATACAAGCCAACCCTATGCTGTAACTCCACTAGTCTTAATGTTCATAAAGAAACCATTATTTTCTCATAGAACAGGAAACCAAAAAACCTTTAGCATAGTCACAATAGCCAACAGCATCCATGGAAGTAAAGGAAAACTTGTTTGTAACTGCAATGACTCAAAGCTTGCGTGATGAGGTCTTGGGTTAAAAAACTGTAAAAACACATGCAGCAGTCTCTTGCAAAACACCGTCGGTAGACCTACACCCTTAAGAAATGTCTCCTTCTTATACTTAATTGATATTCAGTGATTGTGGCTTGTGTCATTATGTCGTCGGAAAAACTTTACAGATAAGTCCAATTTGCTGCTAAAAACGTATACAGGTCACCGGCAACTGCAGTGACATCAAACCAAGAGCACTTTTGTTTGGCTGCTCGGTCGTTTACCATCAATATCTTTGAAAGGGTCGTCGGCAAGATCGAAAAAAGAAAAAACTACACCACCAACATGTTCCCCAGACGACTATGAAGGGTGCCACAAGGCGCTCGTGTGTGTGCGTGTGTGTGTGTGTGTGTGTGTGTGTGTGTGTGCGTGATCCAAAACACGCTCACGTTGCAGTGCTCTGACGGTCACAAACATCAGGTGAGCGATATGAGACGGATAACATTGAGTAAACACGTAGGCGGGTTGAACATCAGGCTGCGAGAAGGTTTTAGTTTATGGACCGCGGTGGTACTGCATCTCAAGTCCTCAAGTCCGTCCGATCGTTTTGTTCACATTCCCGGTCCCGCCAGCCTCTCCTTGATCATCATTGGTCAACGTCTTTTTTTTGTTATTTTGGTCAGTGTTTTTGTTCTCCATTGTACAGTTGCAGGTAGAGCACTGATGCGCAGAAGTGACTTCACATCCTTTGCTGTACAGCAGCAATATTTAAATCATAACACTTTTTCTTTTTTAAAACAAGGATTTCTTTTTTTCTTCAGAATCTCGGATCCTTCCTCGTTCGCCTAGGGGATAGGATTCATTTGTAACACATGTGCAGAAGCATCGCAAGAAAACATAAAAATGATTGTCCTTTATTTTGAGAAAGAAAACTATAGTACAATGATAACACAGTCATACCCGCAGGCACACACACTCACACGCACACACACATAACACACGCACGCAAAATAATGAATCCTATTCACAGATGATAAAATGCTGTTTCATCGTCATTCAGCACTGAATACTAGGGCATTATCGGGGCAAAAAAAAAACAACCCAACAAACAAAGATAAATAAATCCAAACAAAGTCAGTTCTCAAACACGCCCCCCCGTTGGTGAACCCTCAACCATAGGGCCCTCCCCAGGGGTCCGATGGGGGGGGGGGTCCCGGGGATACTGTTCCCAGAAGAACACCTGGTCCTCAGACGAAGGAGGAGAAGCCCGCGGTAGGAGGCTGCGTGGGGCATCCCAGGCTGCTGGGGGGCCGGTACAGGGTCCCGTGCTGGCTGGGGGGCTCCGGGGACAGCAGAGACGGAGTGGGAGTCCGGCTCCCCTTGGGCCTGAACAGGGTGCTCTGGGCGGAGCCGTGGGGGGGCTGGGGGGAGGGCTCGCTCCGGGGCAGTAGCGGGGGAAGCGGAGGCAGTGGGGGCAGTGGGGTCGGCTGGTGCTGTGGCTCCGCCAGGGGGTCCGGCTGGGCGTAGCCGTAGGCGGGGGGCCTCGTGACGCCCTTCTGCTGACGCCGCCACGAGTTGTAGTAGGTGGGGTCGCTGATGTAGTGGTTGACGAAGGAGTGGGTCTTCTGGCGGCCCTGGTCCACCTCGTATTCACTGTCGCTTCCCTGGGGGGGGGGGGGGTGTCACGGCCGAAGCGTTACTTCATTCATCCATACAGAACCACGCTGCCTCCAACGCCACAACGTACCCAAACAGAGAATCGATTCACTATCCAAGCTAATCTATTACACCGTTCATTCATTACTTATCTAGCAGGCTAATACAGCGGACTTCTGGGTCCGTCACTTACCTGCGAGTGAATTCGGTAAGCAATTAATTCCGATGTCGGGGTCAGACATCAACTCGCCTACGAGGACGCCTACGACTCATTACAACCAGCTGATTAAAAGCAGGGTTTCTAATAGGACACGGGCTGGAGATGGCTGATACTATAGGACAGCTCTAACTGGAGTCTACTGATAGCACAGAGGTCTCTGCGGACGGGTAGGGGGTTCTCCGATCGCTTACCCGGAGGCCTGGACAGCACCGAGGTGATGACATTGAACACCCTGGAGTTTGACACAGACGGGAGTTGGTGTTTACACGAGGGGGTCTCGCAGCAGCCATCCATCAATGGATCATGAGGGGGAAGGTTTATCTCGCACACATATTGAGACACCGAAAACATGAAGGGGAAGGGAATGTTTTGGGCTCTGGGGATGCGGGGAGGGGGAGGGAATAGAAAGAGAGAGAGAGAGAGAGAGAGAGAGAGAGAGAGAGAGAGAGAGAGAGAGAGAGAGAGGGATAGAGAGTGAAAGAGGAAGAAATAGGGAGAAAGAGAGAGAGAGAGGGAGAGAGAGAGAGAGAGAGACAGGAATAGATAGGGAGAGAGAGAGAGAGAGAGGGATAGAGGGAGAGGGGGAGGGAGAAAGAGGGAGCGAGAGTGGCAGAGAGAGAGAGAGAGAGAGAGATGGTACAATGGCTGCCTGAATGCCCGCCGCTCCAGCGATGCCAAGACACCACCTAGTCAAACTATTTGCACAAGTGGCAGGTAAACAGCGATGTGGGGGTGGGCCAGGGAAGAATAATAGAGTTTCAGCGATGGGGGGACGGGGACGGGGACGGGGGGGGCGTTTCCAGGTGGCACTCATGTGTTTGCACAAGCTATTGTTTATTCAGGTTGAGACAATGTTTTCACTGTGAAGCTTTTAGGATAAATACGCGAGCGGGGGTGGCTCGGATCAGCGGGTGAGGGGAGATGAGCAAGCGGGGTTGTCAAACGCTGCCCACCGTTTATTCAGCTTTTTATTGCTACCCTCATGCAGCATCACCGCCCGCCCCCTCCGTTCTCTAGGTGGGGTGATCAGAACAACTTTTCATCGCTACACAACAGCTGACTCACGCGCAACGGCAGGACCAGAAGAGCAACAACAACAACAACAACAACAACAGCCATCCAGATCTACTCCCATTGATCTCCTCAAAGGACACTTCCTCTGCTGGGGACATTTCATTAGTGATGAAGACATGGCACACCAGAACGGGAAGGGCATGGGAATCCAATCCATACTTCCTGTTCGTGGAAGGAAGCACTCATAATGAGAAACTCTTGAACTCTTGGGCAGGGGGGAGAGAGAGGGAGAGAGAGAGAGAGGGAGGAAGAGAGGGGCTTTTGGCCTGTTTCGACTATTAGCCATTTATTTTGCACAGTGACTCATGGCGGGCGGACTTTCATCTTTTCATTCTGTTGACTGTTATTGAGTCCCGTGCGCTGGCACTTTATGAGGCGTCTGCTGCCATTGTTTGTGCCAATCTCCCCCCTCGTCATCTCGGGAAATATTGACTTCTTCCGCGGCCTCTGTGCGGAGGAGCAGTATTTATGAGGAATGAAGAAATATGTGGGAGCGAGGTGGTCCGCGGGGGTGAGACGCAGCGGGGTTGGGGGGGAGGGGGGGGGAGACATTGACTGAGAGAAAGGCACAGTGAGATTATGCGATCGACGACGGGAAAAAGTGTTCTATTTCCGTTTGAATCCAGAGAACTATCCTTTATTACTCTGGCGGACGTACGAAACAAATGAAATCTTTTGAAAGTGCGCGTCGACACTTTGAGCTCCGGTTCTGATTGGCTCGGAAGGTAAGACGATGACGACTAAGAGCCAGCCAGGAGGGGGCGCCGCCAAGCGTGAGCGCATTACCTGCGAGTCGGAGATCTCGGAGGGCTTCTCGGTGAGGCTGCTGCTCTCGGCAGGGATCAGGTCATTATACTTGGTGCTGACATCCTCGTCAGAGTAGTGCAGACTACCAGGACTGGGCCGTGGAGGAGACCTGCAGCGACAGCCGGGGCAAGGAGAGGGAGAGAGGGAGAGAGAGAGAGAGAGAGAGAGAGAGAGAGAAAGAGAGAGAGAGAGAGAGAGAGAGAGAGAGGGAGAGAGAGAGAGCGAGAGAGAGCGAGCGAGAGAGAGAGAGAGAGAGGGAGAGAGAGAGAGGGAGAGAGAGGGAGAGAGGGAGTGAGAGAGGGAGAGAGGGAGCGAGAGGGAGAGAGAGAGGGAGGGAGAGAGGGGGAGAAAGACAGATGTAAAATCAGGACATTTACATTGACACCTGCACTCCAAAACTTTTTCGGCGCAGTAGCGATGACGTGAATAAAATAAAAAGTGTTCCACTGCGATCCATCCTCCCACGACTAAACCCACCTGGGCAGTGTTGGTCATGGTTATTATTGGTGATATTAAAGACAAAGTAGGTACGATTTAGGAGCTATTATTTGGGTTCACCCATCGCTCACCCTCGGCAATTAGTGTGTGGGAAGTGCAAGGGAAAAATATCTGTTTAGAGTTAACCGTGCCAGCCCCTGTATCAGACCACTTTGATTTAGACCGTTCCCAGCTTATTTCTGACCAGTCACGTCATCTCATTCATGTCTAGTTCCTGGAACAACAGGTCATTAACAGGTGCTTGAAATACAACACCTCTCAAAGGAGCGGAGAAACCTAGGAAGGGAGGGAGCAGGGGAGGGGACATTTTTGTGTTGATTAGTTTCAAAATCGTCACTCTTCAATGTCTCTTAGCAACTGCAAACCTTACATATAGCACCTTTAATATAATCAGAGATGATTCAAAATGAAAGCGACAGGCCGAAATGAAAAAGTGACATAGTTCTGCCACCATTATGAAAAAGCAAAAGAACATCATTTTCTAGGTCGTTTTTCACTGGGTCTGAGACTCACACATTCACCCCAAGCTGGAAATTCTCTATTTGTGTGAACAAAAACGTCAGAATCTGTCCACTGGTGTTTAAACTACCATGCCCCTCGTGTCCAGAGAATAAGAGAGCAGAATTCACACAGAACTCCAAGAATTCCAAAACGAGCGAGTGGGCGTGTTGCTGGCCCATTGATGACGCTTTTATCATGCGGCTGGTGCGAAATCGAGAGAAGGGATTGTAGATGCATCCTGATTTTCTCCTCCTGCCCTTATTTTGCGTTCCAACTTATTTCTGCTATCGTCTCCCATTGATATTCCGTCTAAACAAATGCAGTATTGATATCAGCGCCAAAAGAGGGTAGGCTCCGACGCCTCCAACAGGCTCTACCCAGGCGCCAACCCTCGCCTAAAGTATACAGAGTATCTCCAATATGTGTGAACTCGGCGGGGTCAAACTGAGTGGAGCTGGACTGGAGGCCGGGTTGACCTCTCCTCTACCTTGCTATTTAGTGTGACCTCCCCCATGCTGGCCCCAGGGAAAATCAACATTTCCTTCTGTGCGCTGCATGCACGAAAGTGCATCTCCTTATCACCTCTGGACCTGGTTCCCTGGGGATCAGACGGAGTTCATGTGTGAACGGCCTGGGAATACTGTTATGGAAAACAAAAGGTATTTCCTCTGCTACGGCCGGGCTAACACTTGACTGTCAGATGACTAACAGACAGGGCCAGAGACAGAGACCCAAAGCATCTTTGGGTGCGACGCTTCATCTACTGCAGGGGATTCATGAGGATTAACTCGCACATCCTCCATGCGTACACAGGGAACCTAGCGATCGGGGGCCCCGATAGCTGTGCTGGTTCAGTGGCAGAGCACCGCAGGAAGGATTGGTTTTGCATTCAGACCGGCAACTGGGACGCAGTATCAGAGACTTAAATTGGCCTGTTTCTCTGGCTCCTCGCTCTCCCTCTGATCTGCAAAGCGTCTGCTGTCTGCCTGGAGCCCGCGGAGGAGGCCTGCGTTTTCCATTACTTCGCTAAACTGTCATAAGACGGAAAAGACAGTACGCCCCCCCTCCCCTCTCTCCCCAAGCCCCCGATGGAACAACAATTGGACAAGCTGATTAAAGTGGACTGCTGTCCAAAGATCCAGGCAGGTCATTAGATGTAATGTAAAACTATTGAATATCTAAGCATCGCCAACACCCCCCCCCCCCCTCCCACTGCTGGAGCTAAGTTTATAAATTGCTTTTCATGGACTCATGGTACTTAGGGAAAGACCTGCAGCAACGTTTGGCTGGAGTTAATAAGTTTAGCAAAACAGAGCAGTTAGTGATGTTTGCATGTGTGTTTTGTTTTGTTTTGTAAGTTCCACTGCGGTATATTGACCCTTTGTTTTCCCCCCTGGGGTTACAGTGTGTGTGGGAGGGAGATGTACGATGAAGAATCCCACTGAGATTTGTATTGGGCCATTACGCCCCACGCAAGATGAAGCGATTTGTGCCAAACATTACTTGGGTGAAAAACATAAAAGAATGCAGGATAATGGCTCGGATTATCACGTTATGGAAGGAAACACACAATTGTGAATGGAAATGGAAGAGTGCCAAATTGTAAACCATAAGAATATCCAGCAATCTAACAAATAGATGAGAAAAATAAATGTGACGAAGGACATAATAAATAAATAAGGAAAGACAGAAAAAGACTTTGAGACGGCGTTATTTGACAGTCGAGAACAGAACGACTCAGAACACACAGATGATGATTGGCCTGGAGCCGCCAGCGAAATGCCTCACAGTATGATAAAATATCTGCTTAACATTCAGTCAGGGGATTGCGCCAGCCATCCCGAAAAAGAAAAAAAAAGAAAAGTACAAGTTGTGGCCAAGCCGAAGCTAAGGGCGCCGAGTGGTGGAGCAAAGGGAGCGCCTCCAAGGTGCTATGCCCATCACATTCCAAAACGTTGCCAGCGAGAGCCTTGCATTATTTATCAGCCCCTGTATTTTGCTCTCTCCTTGCCTCATCCTTCCCTCTTCATCCCTCCCTCCCCTCTATATCCTCCCTCCCCCTTTACCCCCCGCCATCCGCCTGCCCCCCGGGGAGCCCTTCCACCCGGCTTCCTCAGGCCAGAGATCATTAGCGCAGTCCGGGCACCCCGGCTGAGAGGAGCCCTTCAAAGCCAGGGAGCATCTCAAGGTCCTTTGATCCCCCTCCCCTCCTCCCCCCCCCGCCCCTAACCTCACCCACTACCACAACCCCCCCCCCTCCCCTCATTGCTCCAAACAGATTCCTCCCTGCCCTCGCCGCACCCCATCGCGCCCGTTGCCGCGGTAATGAGTGCCCTGCCGGCATCGCTGCCGCGGACTCCCTCAGCCTCCCGTCGTCTCGACGATAAACGCAAATCACGGCCGCGATGCCGGGATGTATTAACCAATCCTGTTCTCCTCTCTATCCTGTCTGTCCTAGGGGTTGTGCGGAATCCAAACCCCCTTATCTGCTGTTTACCTTCGCGGACCGGCGGGCCTGCCAAAGTCCTGTAGGACGGGGGGGGGGGTTTTGCGCAATGCCGGGGCTGGTTTATATTCAGCGACAGACTCGTAGCGGGCTTCACAACGAAGGGCTTCTGGGCCAAGGGCCAGTTTGAGATCGCTTGCACTGACCAATAAGCTCTCTTTGTTTCCTGGCCGTCACGGAGAGACAAAGAGCTCATTGCGAGACGCCAGTGAATGCTAACAGGCTGGCATTGTGTTTGCCCCCCCCTCCCCCCTGCCCCTCTTACATAAATTGTTATTTTACACACACAAACGCACACACACCGAACAGAGGAATATGAGCGGACGCAGCGTAGATTAGCAGCCGTGCTTCTTGAGGGGCTGTGATTGTTCTCTCGAGACGGACGGGATTCTCTGGAGCGGGGGGCTTAGGGGGGGAAAGAGGAGAGGAGACGAAAGGCAAACAAAACGCCGCGAACGCAAACTGCATTCACGAGCGCGGCACAAACAAGACACTTCGGGGAGGACGGGGGAACTAGGGAATTCGATGCGCTTACACAGCTGACATTTTTTTGTCATAATCTCCCCACCCCCCCCCCCCACCCTCCCTCTTCAGATGATAATCACAGCAAAACGGCAGCCCCACCAGGGGAGACTGCGGATCGAGCGGGAGTGTGTGTTGTGGATTGAGTGGTTAGAGGACTAACCGGGTGTAAATGCCGTTCTTGCGACAGAAGGAGTTCTTGACGGAGAGGCGGCGGTTGTTGAGCTCCAGTGTGGGGAAGCGGCCCTCGTCCAGACGCACCATCTCCCCATGGGACAGGGGTAGAGCGTTGCAGTTGGAGTGGTTGCCTGGACGACAGGAGCACACGGTTCATTCCCCTTGTTGTGGTGGTGGTTGTTGCAGCCATCATCATCATCATCATCATCATATGTACTTATAAATAAAGATATAGATGTATCATGTATAGAGAGACTTTCGCCCACGCTTTGACTGACCCTTGTATGCTGGAGAATAATTGGAAACATACAGAGAGGTTCTCTTATTAAAGCTGTGTTTCTGTGTTGTTCAAAGGGTTTCTTTCTTTGGTTTGATCGCACTTATACTCAAACATACCGACACACATACACACAGACACACACACACATTCACAAACACATGCACACACACACACACACGCACACACACACACACTCACACACACACACACACACGACACATCCACATACACACACGACACACACACACACACACGACACACACACACGACACACACACACACACGACACACACACACACAGACACACACAGACAGACACACACACACACTTGGTCCACTTTAAACCTAACTGGGTCAAACTGAGTAGAACTGGGCTGGTGGCCCAGTTGACCTCTCCTCTACCTGGCTATTTAGTGTGACCTTCCCCCGTGCTGGCCCCAGGGCCTAACGTCCACCCCGGCCCCCTGGTAAAATCAACATTTCTTTGCGGTCGGCTGAGTCCGGTTTGGGGCTGAGTGCGCACAAGAAGCTCTCTTTGTCTCCCCAGACAAACATGGACTTTGTCTGGATTGATCCCACCGAACCAGACCCGGCTACTGACCCTGGAGACCAACTTGCAGACACACACACAAGCACTCACGCGCACACGCGCACACACACACACACACACACACACACACACACACACACACACACACACACACACACACTGTACTCGCCAACCCTCGCCCAAGGATTTTCCCAGTAGAGTCCCGGTTTTCACTGTCCTCAGCCCGGAGAAATCATTCTCCTACGGCTGAGAATAATTACTCACCGATGTGAATACTCACATCGGTGAGTTTTCGTTTCCGTATTGAGATCCGTATCTTTAACTTGTCTTTTGTATCTGCCGCTGGCATCTACGGTGGCTGGTTAATAGTTCCACATGAAGTCACTATCCAATCATAACGCAGTGCGATAAGGCAGCGATTGTTGTCTGTGAGCTAATGAGGTTGCTAATGCAATCATAACACAGCGCGATGAGACCGGGATCGTTGTCTGTAGGCTAATAGTTCAATAAAGTTGCTAATCCAATCATAAAGCCGCACGATGATAAGCCCGCGCGTTGTGATTGGCCATCTGCGTCAGGCAGCACTCTATCAGGTGTTAATGCCGCGCGTGCTTCTAATCACTTCAGCAGCGACGCTTGAAAAGGGAGCCGAAGAAAATATAAGCCGCAAGCTAAGCGAGTGAGTGGATTTTTGTGGATATACATATATGTTTGGTACATAGATTCTTTGAACAAATTTTCTGTCAGCTATTTAATTTGTAAATCACAACATTAAAAATTCATTAGAATGCAGGATATTAAGCGGGGGGGGGGGATCCTCAGACCCCCTGTGGTGACTTGGGAAAAATCACCCTATCTCTGAGGGCTCAAGGTTAGCAAGTACAACATCAACACACACATCTCACACACACACACACACGCACACACACACGCACGCACACGCACAAACACACACAAACACACAGCTGTGTTGAGAGGGGGAAAAGCTACGTCATGCTTGGTTGATCCTTCTCCCTGTTCTGTACCCCCCCGCCTTGCTCTCCTGTCCTCCCATCAAACCATCCCACCTCCTCCACCTCCTCCTCCTCCTGCTGCTCCTCCACCCCCTCAGCCCCCGCCCCCCCCTCCTCCTTTCAGTCTGTCTTCCCCATCAACCACACCTTTCTGCTGGGTCACCAAACAACCTCTGGCCAATTAGCCCCAGACCGACCTTGTCTGGCCCTCCTGTCCATCAGAGCAACCTGTGAGGTATAAATAAGTAGCCGCTGCGCTGCTATCGACCGGCTGTCCATACGCAGCGCACTGCTCTCACATTTTGGCGCGCTGTCGTTGGATATTACAGCCTCCTCCTCCTCCCTACCCCGCTACCCACTGATGATGTCCACCACACACGCCCTGCATTTTAATACCCTGCAGTACCCCCACCCCGTATATGGACTTCATCGGTTGAAACGCAAGCGATCGCTCATGCTTTAATATTAGTATACGAGGTGCGTGGAAGGGTAGGGGCTGTTTATTTTATGATTTGGAATCCTCTTCAGTGCTGCCTTTAGTGCTGCTTTTTCGGATTGATTTAAATTCATCTTTTAATATATCGCACTATGCCCACCTGACTGCAAAACGCACTCGGAGCCAAACAAAGAAAAACAAGTACCCTCTAATGTGCTTCCCCTGAGAATCTCTAACTTTTGCCATTGGGGTTTATTTGTGGGGGACTTTTTCTGCCTGTTTGAGGATTTAGGGATGCCATTAAATCTCCTCTGAACATAAGCTTGTGAAGCCCTCCGAGATTGTAACTGTAATAAGGGGCTGTATAAATAAACTCCACTGAGCTCGGCATGACTCAGCATTGTGTAAGCTAGCCTGGAGTGTTTGCCGCGACGATGACTCCGAATCAAAGTTAAGACTCACATTGTTGTAACAGTACACCCTGTGGCCAGGCACTTAGCCTAGAAATTGATTTGGTTAGTTGTTGCCGCATTAATGTTTAGTTATGATCCGTCCATGCTACCGTTTAGCATCACTCCAGTAGGTCTAACTTGCAATGGGAGGCAACGGTGTTTAACATAATTTTTTTTACAAAAATAATTCAAATGAACCTTAATGAGCCTCGAAATAGTCACGCTTGGATAGGCTTTTCAAGTTCAAAAAGCTTTTTTTGAAAAACACATCTAAGTCGTCTATTCAGCGGCTCCTTGTTTTTCCTCACCCGAGTCTGTTTTCTTGGTGTACTTCTTGCTCTGACCTCGGATAATGAGGATGAAGACGAGGAGGAGGATGAAGATCAGACCCACCAACGCGATCACCACCAGGAACCACCACTCCTCATAGAAGGGAGACATCTTTTGGGCTGCGCGCAACACACAGATAAACACATGAATACACAGCCCGGGCTCAACATCGGGCACTGATCACTCGCATCACGTACGCCCCTAGACACCTTTGAACCCCACCCATGACCCTTGGGGTGACCTACCGGAAATAGAGGGGGACGGCGCACTGGGTGACCCGAAGCCGTAGTCGTTGACCCCGATGACCCGGAAGTTGTACGTCACCCCTTCTCGGAGCATGTCCAGGTTCAGGGTGTACGATGTCACTTCCTTGGGGATGTCCTTGATCAGGATGTCCCACAGGCCTTCGTCTGGGAGAGAGGAGCCACAGACTGAGCCCTTTGTTCTGACGGCAGTGCTAGGACCATGAGGAGAAGAACCTGCTGAATCAGCAGCCCGGGGACTCACCGGACGGCCTAGCCTCGATGACGTAGCGCGTGATGGGGGCGCGGCCGGGGTCTCCGCTGGTCCAGTGTAAGGTCAGGGCGGCACCGTGACGGGAGATGAACGGTTCTCCAGGGGGGCCCGGGGAACCTTCAGGGGAAGAGCCGAAACGTGTTGTCTCAACGGCGTGATGGTAAGGTCGGCAAACACAGTGCAGTGACAAAGAGGTTCGACTCCCGACCCAAAGGCACTGGATACCCATTGTATGTCTGCAACCTCACCTGCAGGCCTCCTCTAGCCAGATGCCCCACCCCCCCCCCCCACCTACTCCGTGACAACATATATCTGAAGTCACTGTAAGTGTGTTAGACGGTAAAGGCACTGCATTTATATCATGCTTTTCTAACAAGTGGCAACTCAAAGCACTTTACAATATTGCCTAAACTTCACCCATTCATACACACATTCACACACTGACGGCGGAGTCAACCACACAGGGCGATAGCAAGCTCGTCGGGAGCACTTAGGCTTCGGTGTCTTCCTCAGGGACGCCTCGACACTCAAACTAGCAAACTTCCGGTTGCAAGCCAACCCACTCCTAATTCCTCAGCCCCATGCCGCCCACAACGTAGCAGAGTAAAGGCCTCTGCTCAACGCCCGACCGAGCAGTAAACAACGTGTCTGACATCAGAGAAGACCAACATAAAAGCCCCCCCTTACCTTCTCCGGGTCCGGTGGTGATGTTAGCCTCCACCTCGGGCCCGTAGGTCAGCGTCTTGGCCCGGATGCGGAAGTTGTAAGTGACCCCGTCGGCCAGGTCCTTGATCTTCATCCACAGGGGGGCGCTGCCCTTCACATCTACTGTCACTATCTTACTGACACCTGGAGTGCGAGCAGAGGCGTCTGTACAGGAAACACTAAGACTCTAGATGCTGCGTCTACAAGCCACGGGCCAAGCAATCAAAGTCCCCCCCTCCCTTGTTGTGTGCCGGGGGAGGGGGGGGGCGTACACCTGCACTCTTTCACCTCTCCCAGGCCGGCCGCCATCACTGTTTTGTTGAAATTTTTCCTGTTTCATTTTTCACACCGGACCGAATGGATTTAG
>NC_136944.1:19209728-19233112 GCF_949987615.1 Pollachius pollachius | reverse complement strand
CCCAGGGGGGTTCTGCCGTTCGGTGGAACGTGTGACAACGACATCAAGGTACCGCTTCCCAGGTGTGACAGACAGTTCTGGCAGCAGACGTAATGTCTTGCATGGTGGATCACAGCACCCCGCCATCCCCTCTCTCCCCCCCCCCCCACACACACACACACACACACACACACACACACACACACACACACACACACACACACACACACTTCTTCTTCTGCTGGTTTCTGTTTCTTCTGCACCAGGAAGGAGAAGAGGAAGAGGTGAACAGAGGTTTACAGGCTGCACCACACACCTCTTCGTGATAATCGTTTTGCCATTCAAAAGCAAAGAAAATGCGTTGAAAAATAATCAGCCAATCACCAGCCAGGAAAAAGGGCGGTAAGCAATGGAAGCGGGAAAACAGAAGCTGGCATTGGGAAGGAGGCCGCTCTTCTTGGCTAGCCACCACGAGCTAAGGAAATGGGCCTGAGTGAATTAAGAAAGTAGGGCAAAGACTAATGGTGGAAAAATAAACAAACGCACTGAAATGTGAATTCCAGCGGGCCCGGGGGGTCATTAGAGTTAATACTGTGCTCTGCGCCATCTGCTGCGATTGTTTACACTACCGGGGTAATTAGATCCTAATTAGTAGATGGTATGGAGGGGGGGACTAACTATCTCACGGAGGAGTTTAGAATGATGGGAGACACTGGCGCGGCACAAGACACCTGTAATGATTTTTTGATATAGCAATAAAGCACTCGCTCGATCCGGGGATAATTGCTAAGTGCAGTGTAAACAGGCACACACGTAAGGGCACACACACGCACACACACTTAAGGGCACACACGTGCACACATACATAACGGAACACACACACACACACACATAAGGGCAAACACACACATAACGGCACACACACACATAAGGGCACACACACAGACATGTGCACACACATACACACACACAAACACACACACACACGTAAGGGCAAACACACACATAACGGCACACACACATAGGGGCACACACACAGACATGTGCACACACACACACACATAAGGGCACACACACACATAACGGCACACACACACATAAGGGCACACACACACACATGTTCACACACGCATACATACACACATAAGGGCACACGCACACACACACACATACACACACGTACACACACACATACCCACAAAGGCACAAACTAACACACACATACTGTATATGTACACTGTTGTGTATATGTGCAAAGTGTTCAAGCTAAAATAACGTTGCTGCAGTGATATTGTGGTTTCTACCATAGGAAGAATATGTGAATATGATAATGTTCCCCATGAACATTTGAGGGATGGATCAGCGGCACAGTATAAGTATGTATGACGATTCCAGCGTTTTGCGCGAGTGCAGTTTCTAAACGGTTTGGATTAAAAGCGCTCGCCCGGACAATGTGTTTTTTCCGATGTTCATTTCACATCGCTCCAGCTCCATCTTTTTCCAGCCACACTGACGGTTATTTAAGTGGTTGGTGGAATTTGCCTGAGTAACCTTTGCCTTGTTTGAGGACATTTCATTATTTGCAGAAAAGGACTCGTCCAACTCAACCACGTAGTTATCCAAGCGCTCGCTTCGTGTAGGGACTCAAGTATAGGGATTTATTTCTCGGTCTTGTTTGACAATAATTCTGTAACTGTGGGATTTTCATTCGCCAGTGTCCTACTTCCCAGTATTTCATTTATTGCTTGGTTCATATTGTTTGCTCCACTACTAAAGCTTATTGTATTTACTATAATATATCATAGCCCGTTGGTACTGCTTAAAGCAGATAAATGTGTTGTGTTTGGTAAGGGTTGTGGCCCTGTATACTTTATTGAGTTAATGTTTATATTTCTGGGAAAGTACATGTTGTACTGCATAGCATATTAGTATAGCTTTTCCAGAGTGGAGGCATGCCATTTCTCACACAGCATTACTTTGCCATTATTTGGTCCATACTTAGTGGCATTATGGCTATTACAGGGATTGAAGAATTCATCAACACTGGCTACAAACCCAGGGTCCTGTTTGTGTCTGAGTCTGAGGTGTACAGCATTGTAATATATACAAGCAAGCCTACACCACTGACCAGTCAATTTCTATTTGGGTTTTTGTTCAGTCACTGGCTGTCACTATAGGGGGTAACAAACATACCAGTATATCGATTTAGAAAATTTGAAAGATATCGGGCAATTATGCTTGGCCAACTGCTGTTTAGTCTCCCCTCCCCAGTTACAGATAGTCCTGCACGGGCCAGCATGAACATAATCAAAGAAAATCAGACACGGACACACAACTTCACACCCCACCAACCGACCGTTTTGATTGGCTGAACAGGAGGGAGAGCTAGCCCCTGGCACACCAAAATAGTGTTGTGGCGGAGGGTGCCAGGGTACATCCGAGTGCCCGCCATTGTAATGTGCGTGCAAAAACTTGTGATTGTGATCGCTACCAGCGGAGAGGGAGGGGAATCCTCTGAGCGGCTGATGGGTCGAGGCTGGCAGTAAACGACAAGGAGCCGTGCACCATAGAAGAGGTATTATCTAGCCTTCATTAAATTCACATCACTTTCCAAAATTAAAAGCAATCCTTGTTTTTCTGTTTTGATTTTTATTCTTGACACACACACCTTGATGGCTGGTAATGAAATGCCATCTAAGAATCCACTCACACTTTACTCTTAATGACATAATTTCACCGTGGCTTGAATTACATGTGAATGAATGTCAAGCAGGTCTGTGGTGCTGAAGCTGAGAGATGGTAATGAGTACTGTCAGAGGGAGAACAAAAGAGAGAGCGCAAGCAAACAAGAGTGAGATAGTGGGAGAGAGAGAGAGAGAGAGAGAGAGAGAGAAAGAGGGAGATGGAAAGAGAGAGAGAGAGCGAGAGAGAGAGAGAGAGAGAGAGAGAGAGAGATGGAGAGAGAGAATGAGAGAGATGGAGAGAGAGAGAGAGAGAGGAGAGAGACAGAGCTAGAGATAGAGAGGGAGTGATAACAGCAGAGGTAACGAGAGAAAGAGAGAGAAAGAAAGAGAGAGAAGGAGAGAGAGAAATAGACAGCAAGAATGCGAGCGAGTGAGAGAAGAGAAAGACACGAAAAAGGAGGAACAGAAAAGTTTCTTTGTGGCAAGATCAGAGACCATTTGGACATAAGAGACCAGCCTACTGGTGCACAAAGTGTCCGGCGCACCTCATTGAGACCCCCGGAGTGAGAGAGCTGACAGATTGGAGCTTGTCACATCAGTGCCTCCCTACAGCACATTACAGCGAGACCTTTTGACCACAATTTTTCCCTCATCATCTCCAGGCCAGCGCAGCGACACCGCGAGTCCTGCCATGTTGTGATAGTCCCAGCGACATCCTCCACCACCACCACCACCACCACCACCACTTCCCCCGCCTCCTTCACACACTCGCGGACCCAGTAACCCACAACCCCCCACCATCATCCCCCTCCTCCTCCAACTGGCCAACCACGCCCACCCATGTCGCCAGGACACATCCGTGACCTTCTCACACACATCCCCCCGCCACTCCCTGCAAACTCCCCTCGTTTTTCTCTGCCAGACAAGAAACCTCTGTTGCTTTCCCTGTTACTGAAGCTTCATGCCCCCCAGCAAGCGAGGATGAAGGGGAAACACGGAGGAATGGGGGGGTGGGGTGTGACAACACTACGGAGCCAGCAGGAAAACACAGATCTGAAACCCCGGTCCCAACCCCGATGCTAATGACTAGGAGCTGCCTGGCTCTAGTCGTACCTCGGTTTCTCCACCACAGCGCGTTTCCAAAACAACCGGGATGCAGCGACAGGTTTTGGGTGAAGTAGCACGCCACTCTCGACGACAACAGCGAAACAATGATTTCGATTTTTTCGTCTCTGCCAATATAAAATAATTAATTGTCGCGCCGTCGGAGCGTGATTCCTCGTGATGGCTTAGCGGGGGACAGACATTTGACTTGTTAAACGCGGCGTGAACGATCGCAATTGTTCCTGTGCAAAGCCGATAAATCAGGCTAAAATATGCCTAGAGAAGAGCCCTCGGCTGTGCAATCTTTCAAGGGCCTATATTTTACTATTTAATAGCAATTAAAACAATGCGACCTTTAGCAGCAGTAGAGTTGCGTAGCCTTAATAAAAATGAGGCATTGAAATGTGCATGATGGGTCTGCTATTGACAACTCAGGAGACTCTTTGGGGGCCGGACTTGAAAGCAATAATGATTCAACTGACTCGACCTGCTTCTCAATTTCAGGATCCCTGGCTGCAAAGGCCACGGCGGTATGCTATAGTATATACACTGAATACTATTGGAAATGTGATATGCAACATTAGCCACCCCAGTTGCTCATTAGCAAGCCGCACTTGCTCATGTTGGAATTGTAACACTGCAGGAGCTAAAGAACGCGGCAAACGACCGAGGGAAGATCTTACGACCTCGGTATGACACCGGCAAACACTCATTCCTCTTGCAGCCGCGGATGGAACCTGTGAATAACAGCTTAAAACATGTGAAGGCACAGAACCAGGGTTAGTTCCATTTGTTACATGGCCGCATGAATATGTAAGAGCTCCACGCACGCATATAAAACATAGCAACCACTCAACACAGCACTTTTCCTGGTAACAATTTCCAGGTATATCCTGGAGGTAACAAATATACATTTCATTAATTCGAATCTATTTTTCTATCTGATCAGTATGCAGATAACCTTTATTTCCCCCTGCACGCTTTTTATTTGAAAGTCCCTAGCACCTGTTTTAACGCCGCCCGTGTCTTAAAAGCCTTCGCTGGGTGACACATCCTCGCACGGCTCCCCAGTTATAAAAGTGAGCAGACAAAACGATCCACTTGGTGTTTTGAAACGGCAGCGCTCTGATCCTATAGGCTGCGACATATGTTGCGGTGATCGGGGCGAGGTGTTCCGCCTGAGAGGGTGAGACCGACTGGCCCCCCCCCCGACGCGAAGGGGTGTGAAGTATAAACGTCTGTTGCATATCGTTAAATGACGAGGCGAGACGTAGCCAGATGTGGGACACACTTCCTTTCCCCGGCATTTGCATTTATTTATTTTGTTATTTTACATTTTATTTTTGCACATTTTCACATGTGTGTGGGGGGTCCCCCCCCCCCCCCCAGCGCCCACCGCTCGCAAATCCATATTACCGCACGCACTCGGATAAGCCGTGCATAAATACACATCAAATGGCGGGTTTAAAAAAAAAATAAAACAGCCCTCTCTTCTAATCCCCAGATAATCTCTGTCTACAGTATGAGCAGTGCTAAATTGGAGTTGAGATCCACAAATGAACATATTTACATCGTCCCATTAGAGATGTGTCCCTCTGCTACTGCTGCCTGCAGACCGCCGGCCCACAGGCACTGAAGGCCCTTTTATTAAGAGCACTTTAACCCTCGCCACGCCATTGTGGTTAATGTGCCGCCATACAACTGTATCGCGGTGGACTGCAAAACCACATATTAATAAAGCATCTGTTTTAGTTATTACTGGGAGCAAAGGACATCGCAAATCCTGGATATGGATTTAAGGGACTTTTTAAATAAGTGCTTTGCTAGATGTGTGCGTGTGCGTGTGCGTGTGTGTGTGTGTGTGTGTGTGTGTGTGTGAGGGGGGGATCATGTGAATGCATATGTGTGTGTGTGTGTGTGTGTGTGTGAGTGCGTCTGTATGCCGGTGAGGGTGTGTGTGCGTGTGTGTTTGTATGTGTGTTTGTGTATATGTGTGTGGGTGTGTCTGTGTGAGTGTCGGCCCTTTTGGTCGGGGCAAAATAAATAGGACAAAAGCACGTGAACATACAATGTGTGCCACTTCAACTCGTGCTGCGTCGTCTAATGTGCAATCTCTGGTGCTTTGAGCCATCTATATTTTAATTTAACGGGGATGGAGAGAGTCAGCGGGTGAGTGAGTGAGGGGAGTGCTGGAGTGATAGAGAGAGCAAGAAGGAAAAAATGGGTACTCTACATTCTCTTAATGACAGGCAGATCAAAGCCGATCATGTCTCTAGCCGGGAAAGGGGAGCATCATTAGCATTGGGTCAACGCTACATCATTAGCAAGCACGCTAACCAACAGTATGTTTACGCTGCTCGGGCCTGCTCGCTCTTGTGCCGATGCGAGTGTGTAGTGTGTCTACTCATCAGGGTGTGTGTGTGTGTGTGTATGAATGTGTTTAAGTGTGTGTGTGCGATTGCATGAAACCACGCGTGTACAAGTGTACGCAGTCAGGTCGGGTGTTTTTGTGTGCGTTTGTTTGCGCGTGCGTGTGTGTGTTGATCCTCTCGGAGCACTCCCTCTTTGATCTCTGCGTGAAGGCGTGTGTAGGGGGAAACTAGGTTCGCTCTCCCATGGGGCCCTGCTCCCCCAGGAGACCCCCCCCTCCCCCCCCAATCAACTCACCTTCCATCTCCTACGGCCCCGGCGGTCTCATTCCTAATGGCCGGGGGTCCGCCACTAGGGGCCCGGCCCACCGCTGATTCAATAGTCACCGGAGAGTTCTGACAATGACCAATTCACTTCCCAATATTATTCATCACACGTCCGTTTCTGCTCGCTGGTGAGAGACGAAAAGAATTCACCCCACTCAACCACCACTGCCAATCCCCACGTGCTGCGCTGTATGTGTTGCCAATCCATCATTTTCGCAAAGTGATCATTAGTTTGTTTGCACCGACGCACAACATACCCAGTACAGCGTTCTGTGCGATTCACACGCATGCAGGCGCGTGTGTGAACGAGTGCACACACGCGCATACAGTGCACGTACCTATGCACACACACACACACACACACACACACACACACACAGCCACATAGCACACACAAACACAAACCTATGCACACACACACAGTACACACACACACACACACACACACACACACACACACACACACTAGAACATCCATAAAGACTTTCCCCGCATGGTAAGTGAGTGATTCTGTTATGCAGAAGTACTGCTGTTCTGAGCAGTCTGTACAACATTTGTTCCCCCCCCCATCTCCTCGTCTTAAGCGGAAAAAAAGAAAGCGAAAGAACTCCACTCTGGCTTCCACCACCCTTCTTCTTAACCACACACCAGAAAACCCTCTCTTCCGCTGCCAGCTCCTTCCTGATGCCTCACCTCCTCATATACCTCCCATCCACCGCCTCCTCGCCTCAGTGCCCTGACAGGCCCAGCCTGGGAGTACGGGCGGGTGGGGAGAGAGGGAGGGTGGCTGGGTGCTGGTGGTGGGGGGGGGAGATGATCCCTTCTGTGGAGGAGTGGAGCCCTGGCACTGGGGGTCCGCGCTCCTCCACCACCGGATGAGAGGAGCCCTGCAGCCAGCGATTAAAAAGTCATGAGGGCTTTTAGGGCCGTCCAAGGCGGATGATTCCCCACCTCCCCTGCCTGCAAATAGCCTTTGTGTTCATGAGACAACAGAGTGAGCTGGAGACGAGTGTGGGCGAGTGTGTGTGTGAGTGTGAGTGTGTGTGTGTAGGCATATGAGAGTGTGTGTGTGTGTATGTGTGTGTGTGTGTGTGTGTGTGGGGGCCTATGAAAGTGTGTGTGTGAAAGCACACACATACACATACACAAACACACATCTCATAGTGTGTTTTTGTTCGCACATGTGAAAGTTAGAAGTGAGGCCTCACTACCTCAGCGGCCCGTTCATCTCCAATGCCCGCCCCCAACCCTAAGACCCACTGACCCAGCCACCCGCCCACCGCCTCCAGACAAACACAGAGGTCGGACCCCTTGTCACACAGCAACACCCTCGCCCGTGTACCGCGCGTTGTACCCTCGCACGTCGCCGCCAGGTCAGGCCCTACCAGGCGTTCCAGAGGCAGGCAGATGTGCCCGATGACAGCTTCCCCCTCAGACCAGATGTGTGGCGCATATGTCTGGGCAGAACCGAGGTGGTACCGACGCACGCAGATGGAAAGGTTGGAAGGATGGAAAGGAGGGCGTACTTAAAGAGTCCCCCCCCCCCCCTCGGCAATTCAAACGCATGCAGACACACACACACGTACTGATATACACACACACACACAATCTGTAATTACTTTTGAATACAGCGGAATTAGGTTATTAGGGTGACCGTAGTAAAAGCAAATCTGCAGTGATCATCTACCTAGACTAGGGATAGGGGATGTGTCTGTGTGCGCGTGTGTGCGCGCGTGTGTGTGTGCGTGCGTGCGTGCGTGCGTGCGTGCGTGCGTGCGTGCGTGTCATGGGGGATGTGTGTGTGCATCACTTCTAACTTTCACACAAATACACACACACACACACACACTAAGAAGTGTGGATATGTGTATGTGTCTGCTTTTTATATACACAAGTTCAAGGTCCTTCATGGCTCTGCTGGCACGGCGCCAAACACCCTATGCCACCCCCTGTGTACGGCTCTATGCGCGGCAACATCTGGCATTAAATACAGTATCGGTGCCTGAGGCCCGAAGACGAATGAGAAGGCTAACGAGAAGGAATGAGGGGGGGGGGGGGGGGCGGTCTTCAGGATGAACGGCTTCCCGCTCTGCGAAAAGGTTGTATGCTTAACGAGCAGGTGACCGTGATTTGTCATTTGATAATTGCCAAGCGAACACGCCGTATACACCAGTGTTAGCGTGGCAGACGAGGAGGCCCTGGAGTACTGTGGAACGAGCCCGTCTCTCTGCATTAGCCTGTTGGTAAACACCAAGGCCGGGGGCCCGGCCGACGCCGAAGACATTCCAGACAGACTTTAATGGAATGAATTAGCTTTGTAAATATTTACCGGCCACGTCACCCCCCTCGGACAATCGATTTCCGATGCATAGCAGGATTGATGTTGCCACTATGGCTGTGTTTCAGGTGAGCATTACAAAAATCAATAAGTTATCTTTGGAAAAAATGGTACCTTTGCTGCAGGTTAGAGGAACGCGTGTGCAAACACAGGCAGACATGCACGCCCACACACACACACACACACACACACACAGGCATGCACGCAAACACACACACAGGCAGACATGCACACACACACACACACACAAAGGCATACAGACAACAAAAAATCGCACAGAGGCACACAAACAAACACAAATCCATCGACATTTGTACACACACAAACACACACACACACACACACACACACAAAAGAAACAGACAGAAGCACGTAGCACACAAAAACACATGCACAAATACAAAGACATGGACACTCGCACACACACAGACACCAACATACAGCCACACACACACACACCCACACAGACACACACTCTGCACAGCAGCTCTCTAAGCTGCGGCTCAGATGCTCCTGTATCCTCCATGCTGACCCCATCACAGGTTCCCTCTATGCTGAAGGCCGGTCTGCCTGGCCCGGCTGGGGGCTCTGTAGGGCCACGGAGAGAGGCTCCACTACCTGCTGTATTTTCTTGCCTTGTCTCTTCCTGTGGAAGACAGCCTCTGAATATGAGAGCAGCCAGTGGATGTGAAAGCCGCTCTGAACACCGCGAGCTGACAGCCTCTGCTCCGGGAGCGGGGCGCAGGTGGAAAACATTACACGAAGGAACCGACGGAAGAACCAATGAACGTATCAACAAACGTGGATTGCGTGTTGCGCGGTGAAGCTGGGGTAAAGACAGTGACGGCAGATGCCGTCGTGATCAGGACGTTGGAATAATGAATATATACACGGCAGGAGAGAGAGCTGGCATGCCGGGGAGGAGGAGCGGCTAAAGTGTTGTCGTAGAAACAAGAGAAGACAAGAAGGGAAGAAAGAAGGAAGATAAAAGGTGGTTGTGCCGTCTCTCTTCCTGTGGCGGTGTTGGCGCTGGCGGAGTGCTGCTCTAAGGCCTGGTTTACGCTCTGTGGTAACTAGCTCGATAAAAGCCATTAAGTCAGAATATAAAACAGTGAATAAAAGGAGTGTGTTAAATATTTTGTCAAAGGCAAACGGGGCAGAAGGCTGCGAAAGGCTAGGAGACGTCCGCCCGCCCGCCCAGACTGGAGAGTGACTTATTGATCGCGTGTCGGGCGAACAGACGGACAGCCCATCGACGCCACTCGGGCAGCTAGTGACAAATGGCCGATAATAACATGGCGTTCGCCACCGGGCACGCAGGTCGTCAGAAGGGCCTCAACCGGCCGAATGAGGAGAGAGAGAGAGAGAGAGAGAGAGAGAGAGAGAGAGAGAGAGAGAGAGAGAGAGAGAGAGAGAGAGAGAGAGAGACAGAGAGAGAGAGGGAGAGGGAGAGGGAGAGGGAGAGGGAGAGAGAGAGAGAAATTGAGAGACATAGACATAGACAGACACACAGGATAGTTTCATAGGCAAGAAGGACCTGGAGTTGACATTCACCCGGAGATGGCTTCTGCCTGATCTGTTAAACAACGCTAGGGCACACTCTCCATATGTCTGTGTGCACGTTGTCTTTGATTACACATGTAGATGAATTGGTTCTAGGGCCTGCCTCTGCAGAACTACATCGTGTGATACAATTATTTTGTATGTGTTTATGTGTGTGTGTGTGTGTGTGTGTGTGTGTGTGTGTGTGTGTGTGTGTGTGTCTGTTGACATGTGTGCACGTGTGTTGATGTCGAATCTAGTGGTTGACTCCCAATGGTTACATGTGGCACAGTGTGTGTCCGTGTGCACTTACTCCTTGTGTGTGTGTGTGTGTGTGTGTGTGTGTGTGTGTGTGTGTGTGTGTGTGTGTGTGTGTTTGTGTGTGTTTGTGCGTGTGTGAGTGTGTGTGTGTGTGCGTGTGTGTGTGTATGTGTGTGTTGCGACGAATGGTTTCACTAGCTGCGGGCCTTTCACGCCAGCCCCACTTGAAACAGCTAGGAGGCGATGCACATAATGGCCTTGCCACGCCATTCACCAAAGCCTTTCTGCAGACAGGCAGACAGACAGAAAGACAGACAGACAGACAGACAGACGATCCTACAAATCACCGCACATTCCATCACCCCCAGCTGGGAACAAGCAACACCTGCTTGCTCTTCCCCGCTTCATCACATAAAGTGCCTGCCATCCGGGGAGCGCGTTGCCGTGGCGATAAATCAGTCTTATATATACATAAATCAACTGACCACAGCGTGATATATGCTCTGAGGGCCTGGCAGTGGCGAGCGGAGACGACATGATGTGTGCCGACACATTTGTAGTTACGGAGGAAGAAAAAGAATTTAGTGCTGCCTTCTTGTTTTTTTTTCTGTTTTGCGGTATGGCTCAATTAGCCAGGAGTTTTTTTCAACTGGGCAGAGAAGGAAATCTTTAAAATGCTGGAGGACTATACCAGAGGAAGGGAAAGAAGGTGGAAATAAACCCATGAGACAAGGAGAGGTTAGTAGGGGGGGCAAGAGAGAATGTGGTATAGAAGGGAAAGAGAAAGCGAGAGAAGCTGACGAAAAGACACTGACCACACAGTCTCTGGAACTTTTTTGGCAAGGCACACGTGGCTCCGCCTGCCAACTTGCGAAAACGTCAATTACTTTCTCCGCTTCTAAAACTTTCATGAAGCTTCGAGATGGTATCAAAGCTTTCCCTCTCACTAGCTCCCCTCAAAAATGTTTTCTCTCTGACGAAAAGAAAAAGGCGTAAATTATTAAAAGGCCAGGTTCAGATGTTCACTTCAAATTGCCGTCCATGGAGCCGTCATGGAAAGGAAGATTATGATATTGATCCGATCAAGTTATTCCTGAGCCAAAGAGTATAGGTTGTCAGCAAAATGTAATTTCTATTGCCAATTGGCAGTGACATTGGAAGAGGATGAACCACAGTTGCGGAAAACAGTAAATAATTGTGTAAAAATAGATAGTAAACACAAGCAAACAAAGTGGAATGCATTCCAGAGGCAGAAACAGCCACCGGCTATCACCCACCTTTAAATAAGTGCTTTGAAATCAAGAAATCAAAATCAATGGCCCTGGGTACGACAAGTGCATCACGAAAGGTATCACCTTTAGTGAAGTGACTAAGAAACAAATGTCTCTGTCCAAGTCCGGGTGATTTGTACAAACACTTTAGTCGCACAGGTCCACCATTGTAACGTTACGCAACAACACGTTGTTTATGATCCACGGGAACTTTGCTTGCATTTCACCGGCACTCTCATTGTGCATAGCTAGCAGAAGCACCTCAACACTCACCCAACATTATTGTTTGGAAGCAATGTCGCTGCCCGAGGCGTGTATAATACGCTGACCATGTTGTGTTCCACGTCAAGCCTCTGACATTATGTTTTTGCGTAGACACGCTGAGAAATTGTGGTAAATCATAATAAGGGCACACAGGGGTGGCATAAATACCTTCTTTGTTTGCTTCTGTGTAAAAAAGCAAATTCCAGCATAATGAAGGATCATTTATACGGCAATATTGCGGGATCTCTTATGAAAGGGGGGTTATACGAAAGAAGAAGATCTCACAATCTTTCTCACTCTCTCTCCCCTCTTTCTTACTCTCCACCTCCACCACAGACTAAGTGCTGTTTTTTTTTATGCAACCCTGGCTGGATCAAAGGATGCAGACCCTGTTCAGCCTCCCGTTCATTAACGCCCTCCCTCCCTCCTTCTCCCCCAGGACCCTGTCCAGACAGAGTTTGATCAATCGATGGTGGTCCACTATAGCGTTCGGCTCCAGCGGCCAGGCCTCTGATCCATCCAGGGGTAGGTATATAGTGAAAAACACAGGGCACACCGGTTCCCGTTCCAGTCCCACATGCACCACCCAGCAGTGAAACATCTGCTTCGGCCTCGCTCAATTCATCCTTACACAACAAACGAAATCACAGAAAGTTTGTTCGGAATCACAGCATCGGTTTTTCTGGGCGGTTTGTTTGTGTGTTCCTGTAAAAAGAAAACACAGTGTTTTTGCTCTGTTTTTTGCCGGTCAACCTGCTGAAAAGTCTTCTGCCTGTCAAGTGCTGATGGGCCAAAGTGTTTCTAAAGCCTGATCGGTCGCAGCCGTGAAAGAAGGCTGCGCTTGGTTCGGGAGGTGCTACAGAATAGAAGCTGACAGCCACCCGTGGTAGCACAATGAGGCTGCCGTCTGACTCCGCCATTGTTGTTCACTGCTGGAATGTAATCTTCTTAATCACAGGCTAAACCTACAGAACAATTGACCCACTTTCACACGTTCAAGCCTTATCAGGCGTGCGTCGGAGGGCCCCCGTATCTCATTTAAAAGAAAATGGGGAAAAAAAAGTGTTTGAAATCCTCTCTTCAATCTAGGTGATCTGGTCTCACTCGCCTCTCAGCCGCTCCCTCGCTAATCCACTGAGATCTAATCCAATCCCAGCCCAGCCGCGCCTCGCAGGAATTGTTTCATTTAGATCACGGCGCGCTGTTGTTCGGCTTTACTTTACTGATATGTGGTGCGTTTATGTGTGTGTGTGTGTTTTGTGCTGTGTTGCATGTTGTGCAAATTGCATTGTACATGGAGGCTGCGTTGTACACACATACGTGTGAGTCCCAGTGTGTGTGTGTGTGTCTAGTGTCTCTGTGTGTGTGTGTTTGTGTGTGTGAAAGTTAGTGTTCGTCACCCTAACAGTTCAGCCTCCATGGAAGATGGATGCGTTCCTCGGAGATTACCGTCGGGGTGGCAACCTGTCTTGCTGTGATGTGTGTGAATGCGTGTGTGTGGGCGGTTGTTTGTGTGTGTGTGTGTAGGGGGGGGGGGCTCATAAGTCCTTTATGTCGTGACCGTGGCGTGTCACTCAGACTCCATTTCCTCCTTTGACCCCCCCCCCACACACACACACACACACACACACACACACACATGCCTGTTGTTCCCTGCTGGACCCCCTCCATTTTCCTACAGGGTGTTGTGGGGGGGCTGTCACTTACGAGATGGGGGTTGGGGCTATGATCGTGGGGGGGGGGTAAAGCAGATCTGTCAGAGGGGTAATAGAACGCTGTGGCGTCAAGCATCCTCCCCTGGATCAGATACACATTAGGACGCAAGAAAAGGAAACTCTTCCCCGATATCTAAAGCATAAGACGAACGCCACGGCGGAACCATGTGACGTTAATGTGACATAATCACCGGACGAGCCCCATGGACGATGGAGAAGCGAAGGCAGAGGGAGAACCCAACATGAAAGATATGTTGTTGATGTTCGACACACATACACACACACACACACACACACACACACACACAGGAAAACTACTCAACTTCTGCAGAAAAAAAAAGAAATCTCTACTAAAGAACAGAGCAACTCGAATGCATCCCGAACCTGTCCTCCATTCGGACAGTCTGGATACAGTGTTGATTCACTTTGGCAAGAGACGCCAACTGGTCAGGAAGAGCTCTTCATTGACATGCAAGAACAACCAATCACGGACCATAAGCAAGGTACAATACCCGTAGAAAACCAACCTGTGGCAAACTTAATGGACAATTGTCCTGGCAGCTTCTCTTTCAATCACCGTTTCCTTTTCCCAATCTGCTGCTCTATATCCTTCTCTCTCTCTCTCTCTCTCTGTCCAAAACCAATGGACAGAATAAACCTATGGATGCAAATATACGAATAAACCTGATCCACCAACGACGCGCCGGAGCTACGGCTGCATTTCTGAATGACGTTGTTGACGTTGAGAGCCAATGAGAGCCATGCCTTGAGTTTCTTATAGATGCTGCATGTCCTTACTTGCTCTATGTATCCCATCTGCAGGGCGAGTCACATGAACACGCAGTGCAAATGAACAAAAGAGGCCGGGACAATGAACATCATTATGAATAATCCTGAATTTAATTAAACAAATGAATGTAATGTTAACACAATCTGGTGACTCATCAGAGCTCTCAATCTACCAATCATCTGTTCAAACATGCTCCTTATTAGCAGTCGGCACGGTGGCGTCTGTGTCGTTGAGTTTTCCATAGCTGGTCTACGCTACGTTCTTTATGGGGTGAAGGTCGACTATACCTCCGTCGTGGATATCAGCGCCGCAAAATCTGTTGACGGAGCCGCCCCTTACAATTCCCCCAACATAGACCGCAACACGCGGTCTTCACGCCCCGTGGCACATAAATCTGACCTGAACCCGTGACGCTTTTGATCGGCCGTCTTAAGTCCCCGCTTTAATCATCTCCAGCCTTAACACGCTTAGATTTCCCATCTCCCCGATAACCGCACCCCGGCATCGCATCAATAAAAACACTCTAAATCTAACACTCCAAAAAAAAGAGAGAGAGAGACGCGCATCGATCCCCCGACCCAATGACAGCTCCAAGACGCTGCTGTCTGCGTTCCCCTCTTGTGTGTTCGGGTTGGGAGAAGGAGAAGGGAGGAGGAGGAGGAGGAGGAGAGACAGTGAAAGATTAAACGCAAAAAAAATAGAATGAAACACAAAGAAAAGGGTACCTTTGGAGAGCAGGAAAGAGAGAAGGAAAAAAAAGAGAGAAAAGAGTAAGGCGATGTGAGTGAAAGTATCAGAGTAGTGTGGCAGAAAGCCAACTAAGCCCGGCTTTACAGATCAGGGATGGAAACGGAGATAGGTAGGGGCTAGATGGGAGGCTGTGTGGGCTTGTGGTGGTGGGCTGGGGTGTGTGTGTGAGTGTGTGGTGGCGGTGGGTGGAAGCCAGACGTGTGGATGGGTGTGTGTGTGAGTGTGTGTGTGTGCGTGTGCGTGTGGGTGTGTGGCGGGATGCTATTATAGCTCAGAGAGTGGGGCTAGGAGAGTGGGAACTCAATCAGTGGGCAGACGTGAGGCCCATTGTGTCCATGTGTAATGGGAACTGTGAGATTTTATTAAGA
The DNA here is from genome assembly GCF_949987615.1 of Pollachius pollachius. Taxonomy (NCBI): domain Eukaryota; kingdom Metazoa; phylum Chordata; class Actinopteri; order Gadiformes; family Gadidae; genus Pollachius; species Pollachius pollachius. The sequence goes on along the minus strand of NC_136944.1, from coordinate 19,217,350 downwards.
GAGAGTAATTGCATGTGCTCCTCATCAGCGCCTCCATTGTTGCCCGTCGGTGGTCAGAGTGACGTTTGCAGAAGCAGAGGGGGTGGAAAAAAAGAAGGTATTTACCGTCCTTCATTCTGCAGACAAGACAGCTCACAAGAGATGGAGGTGTCCAGTATAACGCCAGGAGCTCTATTGCTTGTAATTGTCCTGGCAGCTTCTCTTTCAATCACCGTTTCCTTTTCCCAATCTGCTGCTCTATATCCTTCTCTCTCTCTCTCTCTCTCTCTCTCTCTCTGTCTCCCTCTCTCTGACCCATCTCTCTCTCTCTCTCTGACCCATCTTTCTCTCGTTCTCTCTCTCCAAAAAAAGAATATTTTCTGTCTCAATGGTCCCTTCTTCGTTCCTTCCCAGTTTTGCACTTTCTGCCTCTGTCATTTCCTCTCTTTGTCACTTATACCCATTCTGGCGTTGCCCCGGCAGTATGTGTCCCTGGGATTGTGTTTGCGTGTGCATTATATTTTGTCTGAGTGTGTGTGTTTCTGTAGGTGTGGTTGTGTGCGTGTGTGTGTGTGTGTGTGCCTGTGTGTCTGTGAATATGTACTTGGAGTGTGGATGTGTCTGTGTGCATCTAGGTATATGTGTGTGTGTGTGTGTGTAGATGTGTATGTGTATGCGTATGTGTCGATGTGTAGACGTGTGTGTGTGCATATGTGTGTGTTTGTGTGTGTGAATGTAGAAGTGTAGGTGTTTGTGTGCGTGTAGATGTGCAGATGTGAGTGAGCGTGAGAGTGAGAGTGAGAGTGTGTGTGTGTGTGTGTGTGTGTGCGTGTGTGCGTGCGTGCGTGCGTGCGTGCGTGCGTGTGTGCGTGTGCGCGTGTGTGCGTGTGTGTGTGTGCGTGTGTGTGCGTGTGTGTGTGTGCATGTGCTTGCTGACACCACACTAAGTCTCAGCGGAACGGGCAGTATTTATGAGTGATTTCCTGCTTGTCAGGACTGGTACTGGTATGCCTATGATGATTTGTTTTATTCCTACAGACCCAAGACTGAGACACTCTAATAGCTCGGGTCTCTCGTTTTCTCATCATGGAAGGCACTGGGTTCGATTCCCCATCGTCTCCTCCCTCCTCCACCCTTCCTTGCGATCTTAGTAAGAGCTGCTCCTTATCTACTTGTGTTTGCCTCAGCGATGAGTCACTTTGGGCTGAAAAACATCTGACAGACTAATCAGTAAACAGCTTCAGTGACCTCAGTGAGGCAGCATTATTTAGGTCAGTACCAAACTAGGAAACTAACAACCAAGGGCACGTTGCTCATTACTCAGTGCTCACAGGAGACAGAACAGATCCTTCCAAAGGATGTGGGGGTCCTGATCAGAATATCCTGGATTTAGCATTTCATTCATTGATATTCTCCCAAAGTAGATAAGACTATAATATACAACTTATATTTTAATATAAGGGGCTAGGGCAGCCCTAGCAGAGCTCCAAGTACTTGTGGCTGATATTGGATATTTGCATTTTTGACATAACCGAATCCGCCCCCCCTCCACACACACACACACACACAAACACACACACACACACACACACACATGCTCTCGAGGACACTGCATCCTGTAAGTCCTCTGCTGTCCCAACCTGCCCTTCCCCGATCCATCTCTGCCAATCTGATAAAGGGATGACAGAGGGTATCATGCGCTCCTCACACAAATCCTGCCTGTAATCCAGACGCGCTTGTTGTTCTACTTCCCCTCCCCGAGTTAATCTACTCGCAGGTCCATTCCCCTCCCCGAACAGGCCCCCCCCGCCTCAACCACCCCGACAACAACAATATCTGGAAACTTCTCGGCCCATGGCCGCCGGGGAAACACAACAATAAAACACAGAGAGAGAAAAGGAAATAATTCCAAAATAAAACATTCTGTTATTTGGCTCATGGTGTTATTTCTCACGAGTGTGTGTGTGCGTGTGTGTGTGTGTGTGTGTGGACCGATGACTTGTGGTAGCATGTGGCGCTGGAGAGCTCATCGCGGGGTCTTCTGATGGTGCTGTGCAGGGGGGGGGGGGGGGGGGGGGGGGGAGGGGGTTGTTAGGGGGATGCTTGATACGGATTAGCCCTCCCACACCACCATCCAGCCAGCTATCCATCCATCCATCACCCCAAACACACACACAAACACACACACACACACACACACACCAGATCTGTGTGTGTGTGTGCGCGTGGGGGCGGGGGAAGGGCTCAGGCCATATGCGCCCTGTCCTTCATAATCTGATCACCCGAGTACAGCGCTGCGGTGCGCCTAGGAGTCACCGGCCGGCAGGGATTGATGGACGACTCGGGACGTGTTTGACATAAACGGATGATGTCGCCGGCCGTGGGGTTAGTGTCGGGGGGGGCTGGGGTTGGGGTAGAGAGGAGAAGGGGAGATAGCATATCATCCCGATCTCACATGCAACAGATTAATCCTCCACCTGAAGTGTATTGACCCTGTGAGCTGCTCCTGCAAAGCCGGGACAAACGCGTTGTCTGCTTGCCTCCTCCTGTCCCCTCCTCCAACCGTCAGACCCCCCAGCAGGAGTCGGCGTTGTGTTCACGCGCGGGCTGCGACTCACAGGCCGCCGCTTGTGATGCCCCGTACGAGCGCGCCGAGGCGGCTGAGGACCGGGGGAATGCGAAGTGATTGCCGTCGTCCGTCATTGTTTTCCTGCCGCGTCTGCTTCTCGAAACGGCCGCCAGACAGAGCTAGCCCGAGCGGAGGTAAAGAGGGGGGCATGCACAAGCACACAATCAGGGTGGGGGCGACGCTGGACCGACCCTACCGAGGGCCGATGACTCACACACACACACACACACACACACGCACACACACACACACACACACACACACACACACGAAAGTGCACGCGAAAACATGAACTTAAACCACAAACATTGTCCAATTTTTCCCCGGACTTAACCTGACAGGAGCTGGCAGATCCAATCAGGTATGCGACCCAAAGCCATTAGTGTCAATAATGCACTCCCACACAAAAAAATACAGAACAACAAACAACCTGCAAATGCATGCAGACACAAAGAATGGGGCAACATGAATAATAGAATAGCCGTTAATATATATGCATGAATATTATATGCATATATATATATATATATATATATATATTCATAATTGATATATATTAACATATATATATTTATATACATATCTAAAAAAACATTAACTACAATGCATCAAGAAATGAAACAAGACAATACATCTTTCAGGGATTTTTTCAAACACAGGAAATCCATCGTTCGCATATTTGACCTCTGTGTTCAGAAAAAAAAAAAAAAAAACACGAACCAAACCAACAAAAGAGATGGGGACTAATTCCTGTGTTTTTGGTTGATGGCCATGACAGCAGGTTGGGTCGGGGGAGTCCCGGCTGCCTGGTTGATAGTGGCAGAGCTCCACAGAACATTTAAAACCCCCGACTGCTTGCCACCGGATTTTATTAACAATCTGTTAGTTTAAGCCGGCACTGGAGCGCAGCCTGCTGTCAGCACCGGAGCATACCCCACCCACAACCCCACCTCGCCTCCACCCCCCTCGTACTTAATGAGCACCATGCTGCACAAGACTGAAGTTGAATGGCTGATTACAGCTGTGATAATCTTGAGTTTAAGGGTAGTGTGTGTGTGTGTGTGTGTGTGTGTGTCGGTGTCGGTGTCGGTGTGTGCCCTCTTCAACATTCATAGGAAGAACCAAAGAGCTATGAAAACAATGAAAGATGTAGGATTTGGATTGCAACGTGGCTACTTAGATGCAGCCGGCACGGTTGGATCCATTTCCACGTCAACAGTCACACGAAAGCCTCATAATGAAGATTCCTGCCATCTCCCCTCTCTCCCTCTCTCACCCGCCCCCCCCTACCACACACACACACACAGAGAAACATACACACATGGCAGAAAAACACTGAAGGCACACCTACACACTGAACACAAAGGTATCGTTAGAAGTACCACCAGTGCTTTCCTGCTAGTCCAGCTCTGTTCTTAAGGTTTTTTTTGTTTCGTATGATAATTCATATTCATAAACACTGCCTGAGGCTCTGCGTTGAACTCAGGCCAATGCCAGGTAAATTAAATTGGATGAATTTTTGTATTTTGCGCACCAGGCTTGGAAGAAGCCAACTCTAATGCTGCTTTTCACGGCCAACATATGGTAAGTAAGTGACAGAGAGAGCGTCTAACTTGAGTTAGAAAGAAAACTTTTTCTCTGGGCGTCGGTGAGAATCACTACACATTCTTTTTTTGCACATCAGCTGCTTTTAATAGTTATTCGGACAAAAGCTGACGGCGACAGTACTCCGGTCCCTGCCGGGCCTCACCCAGCATCCAATACAAATATATCTGCCCGAATCTGACCTCAAATCCTCATTAACAATGAAAACCCTCATCCAAAAAACTGTCCACTGCTCACCCCAGCTAAGCCCCCCCCCCAAAAAAAAGTTACAACAGCAAAACCGACAAAAAGGGGATCGGGGAATCGGGGGCTCAATCCATGGATCCACCCCGTCAGCAGGCCGCCACCCCCCTCCCAGACGCAGGGGGGGGGGGGGGGGGGGGGGGGGGGTCTTCAGGTCTCTACGGGCTGAAGAGCCTCCATAGCAACACGACGCCATCGTCATGGAGACAGTGGCAGGTGCAAGAGGAGTCACTTTAGAGGAGAGGTCCTTCACAGCCCCCCTCCCCCCCACACACCGCCATCACCCCCAACTTATTCTTCCACACTGACTAATGCCATCAGGCTTGGTGGTGGTTAGGGCTGTGTCAAGTGACCACCCACTGCCTTGGACTGATTAGTCAAGAGTGTTAAATAAGCCCCGGTGGCTGGCTGAGAGCAGGCTATTTGTCAGCGCCCTGAGTAATTAATCCATTTGAACGGCTTTTCTCTTTTTTTTCTATTTCCGACGTCCTGTGGGCGAACCAGCACCCGAAGGCCCTCAATGGCCAATCACACGACTCCACCTTGCGACCGTGTGACGTACGGAATGAACCGATGCTGTGTTTTTGGAGGATTTGTCCTACTTTTCTGTGCCGTGTTTGCCACAGTGGATTCGGGGACATAGGTTTAGGACATAGGTATAAGGTCTCAGATTTTGGTTTGAATTTCTGAATTGTTTAGTGCGTCCGTTGGTGTCCTACATCCACCCCCCACCCGACCACCACCAACCACAACCAAGGCCTTCCCCTCTGCCAAATCCTAGCCGTCAGTGTTTGAGTCCAGGCATTGTCTTTAAATGCGTCGTGGCATTCATTTGACTTTGTTGCGCTTGACTGTTTGGAAGGTGGCCCTCGGGTACGGAATCGGAAGGAAACACAAAAAAATCATATTTCTGAGCTAAATGTAATTATTTACAAGCAGCCCGTAGCTTTGACATTTATTTAACGTGCGCTGAAAATAATAATAAAAAAAAACACTTTCGAGGCAAACCAAAAAGACAGGTATTATTATTCATATTCCCCATTGAATAATTCCTGCAAACACTGGCTGTTTCCAGGTTGTGTCGGCATCAAAGATTTTGTTTGGATTTTTGTTGTTGCTAATTATCATGCAAGACAGCACTGGATACACCCTGAGCGTACCTATGGTAATATCCCCTATCATGATGACCCATCAAAACATCATCTGAGGAACATTCGGCTCACAACGCCATGAATATTTCATGGCCTTTCTATCTATATATATATATATATATATATATATATATATATATATATATATATATATATATCAAACCTTGTCAGTTGTGGAAATGAAGCAGACTGATTAACAAGAATCCCCATTTCTTTTTTGTTCTGCATATCTTTTTTAGTCGTGCATATCCTCCTTGATGTAATTAACACTCTGTTGCTGGAGGATCAAGCAGTTGATGAATGGGGCTGTTAAACCAATTGTCGGGGTATTTAAATAGGCTCACCTAAATCGCCCCAAAAAATCTTGGATGGAGTCCATAATCACCACAGATAACTCCAAGGATTATTATTATTATTAATATTCTTATTAAGAGCATATCCGAACGCCAGCCGACCAAATCCCTCGCCATCCATATTCATGCACACCTAGGGAGGGGAATACTAATTTTGAAACACGTTTTTTTTTCGTCCGAGTGCGAGATAACGGGGGCAGAGTTTGGTGGTGGAGTGTCTGATGTGACCGTGGCCCTCTCTCTCACGGGCTGGCAGTGAGGGGTTCGTTAGAGAGAGGCCAGAGATTACAGCCCCCGGCTGTGACTGCCACCGGGGGGAAGACAGATGGGCAGGAATTAGAGGGGACAAAAACATGATTGTTCAGTAAGCAGACTCATTTATCCTGCCACTTTAAGGTCCATCTTTTTCTCTTTTATGGTTTGAGAAGGGGGGGTTGCTAAGGGCTGGTGACGGGTGATATTTGAGCGCCGTAAACGGTTGACATTTCCAAGCGGACGTTGCCTGGGAAGATGCGAAGTTTAGCGCCACAGTGGGTAATTCAGGAGTTGACATGTGGGGACAGCGACACTGCGCACGTTGACAAAGACCGACACAGGTACGAGACCGGTGGTCGCTGATCCGTGTGACGTCTGCCTGGGCTTAAATCAAGATGTATTGAGAAAGCTAAAATTGAGTTGAAGTGAGTTTTTTAGACCCATACTAGAGCTAAAGACAAGGGAACAATGTCCTAACGATGCAAACAATGCAGCAACACACCTGCACCTAATTGCTCCCTAACGAGCCTGCTGTGTTCCAAATTGCATACTCTTTCTTTTTACTTGTAATAAGTACTGCAGATAACCTTACATATAACTGTTGCATACAATTCAGACATACTACAGTGCCACCCGACTTTCGCGGGTGCATACTGTGAACTGCGATCGGATGTAGAACAACATCCGGGTATTTTAGGCATACTGCATTTTCCATACTATGTATTGGGACTTACTAAACAGTATGTTAGTATGGGTATTGGAACGCAGGGTATATCACAACAGCACTATCTCAATCCACCTTCTTGTCTGTTCCTGTGGACTTTTGCAACATCCAGCAAATAAAAATGCAGCACTCTAAAAGCTGGTTTAGCTGGTAGTAGCAGACCTTTTTTAAGTATGCTATTCATTTCTGTCAAAAATAACACAAATGTTCATGAAACTTATTGAGACTGAAAAAAGGGATTTTTGGGTTTACTTACCCTTTAATACGAGTTCAATGTAATATTAATTAGTAAGTTAGGGGTTAGTGACCACAGTGTAGTGTAGTGGTAGGAGTGTGTCCCCCGTGACAGCTGAGAGGTACCCCCAACCTCATTAAGGAAGCCTGTTAAAATGCGTATGCTAACTGATTAAATAATGAATAATAAATAAAATGAATAATGAATACTGGTCTGAACACAAGCAATTAATTTTGTTTTAATAAAACATCACTATGGGGTGGTTGTTCAATATATTTACCGCACTAAATGAGTAGAATAAAATGTATGTATTAATTGACTATTTAAAGTTGTTGGAGGACATTAGCTTGGAGGCCTAAAACAGATTTAATAAAATACAACAAAGGGATTTTCTTCAGGTTTCCAAAACACAAGTAAATTAAAGTGATTCAGTTTTGTGAATTTATTA
>NC_136944.1:19161703-19207028 GCF_949987615.1 Pollachius pollachius | reverse complement strand
GAAAAAATGTTGTGAGCTATAAAAGGGTGATTGGCTGCAGCAGCTTTTCCTATTCACTGGAGACAAAACAGAGGATCTAGGTCTGGCCGCCCGTCTGAATGGGAGCAGTGATCCAGTGGTGACAGCTTGCGTTAACCACCCCCGGCCAGTACGACTCTGCAATCCGCGGAATCAAGTTCAGAATCGATGCACGTTGATTGAGTCGCATTTCTGATGCATGTTTGTTGTCTGTGTAAAAATTGAGGCATTTATAAACACAGACGCACTCCACGCCGTCTAAGTTGCATGTGTATTCTAGGCTTGCAATGAACGGGCCAACGAGAAGTAAGCGTGAACTGGCTAACCGCAGCCCACACACACACACACACACACACACACACACACACACACACACCAAGATCTTTTATCTTGTCCCAAGTGTAGTCAGGAAGTTAAAAATAATTCAGAGGAAAAGATGGAGACCGGAAGAGACCTGCATGTTCCAAACGAGCTCCAGAGAGAGAGAGAGAGAGGGAGATAGAGACAGAGAGAGAGAGGGAGAGAGACACAGAGAGAGAGACACATACAGAGAGTGACACAAAAACACACACACACACACACACACACACACACACACACACACACACAAACACACACGCACAGTGACAGAGAGAGGGACACACCGAAACAGATAGCCAGGGAGAGAGAGACACACACACAGGCAGAGAAAGACACGTACAGACCGACAGACAGACAGGGAGAGAGCAAGACAGCCAGGGAGAGCACAATGGCTGTTAATGAGTTTGTTTCGGACAGGCCTATCCCTCCCTAATAATGGATGTGGTAGGGTTAGGGGCTGGCGGATGGAGGCGGTGGGAGTGAGCTTGCCACCTTGGATCTCTTCTCACCTGCCACCCCCACCGCGGGAGCTTTCATCCAGCAGCACGTGACCACGGACCCAGTGACTCACCCAGCAAAGCAGCCAAAACCAATAGCCCACAGATAACATCTCTTACGCTAACAAGCCTCTCACATGGGGATACCATCAGCTCGCCGCCCCCTCTCTCTCCCCCCCAACCCCTCTCCCCCCCCCCCTCTCTCCCTCCTCGCAGTGCTAATTAGGGCTGGACGGCCAAGCAGTCCCTGTAGCTATCTATCTGCCATGTTTTCCTCATCATCCCTCTTCCGTCTCTCCCAGCAGACGGTTTGCCTTCCATATATCACCGGTCTCTCCCCCTCGCTCTCTCTCTCTGTCTCTTTATCACGGATATGAATATTAACACGCACGCCCCAGCCATCTCACTCCTCCACGCTCCCCCTTCAATCATCCATTCATGCAGTCATTATTTGCCTTCAGCCCCTTCATCTCCGTCCTCCAATGAAATCGCCATTGTCTGATCTCCCCCTACTACTACTACTACTACTACTACTACTACTACTACGACTAGGACGAGCCATGGACGTTATGTCCAGCCCCAAGGCCACTACTGCCCTCGTTAATCCCATTACACCAAAACAAAATCAATTATCCAGCCAGCCATGAGGACCTCGCAGCGTTAAAAGGTTAGCTCAGGAGATTTAGAGCCAGTGATGTTCCCCACCGACGTGAAATCCCCCTCCCTCCCCTTCCCCATCACTCCTCTACCCCCTTCTTCCCTTTTCCCCTCATCATTTCCTCCCTTCCCTTCCTTTCTGTCCTTCCCTCTCCTTCCTCCCTCCCATCTTTCCCTCCCTCTCTCTGCCCAACCTCCCTCCGATCCTCGCTTCTCTCTCTCCGTCCTCTCCGTTCTCCTTCTCTCCTTCCCTCCCCCTTCCTCCCATTCTCTCCCCTCTCGTCCCTCTCTTCGTTCGGGAGGGTGGGTGGGTTGTCTTGTGTCCGTTGGCTGGTCGTTAATGTGTCCGTGGGTGTGGGTGTGGGTGCGGATAAGGCGTCAGAGGGGTGTTGTGTCAACGAGACAATGGCCTTGCTGTCGTCTCGAGGCACCGCGGGCCCCGGCATCACTGCAGCACATCTTTAATCATGTCCTATCAAGTCCCTGCAAATGACTGCCGCCCCACGGGAATCGATCCAGCGGCAACCGCGGACGGCGGCGGCAGCAAAGAGAGAGGCAGGGCACGTCGGAGTGGCTGCAGGGGGCAATGCTGCGAAGCCCACCTCGGCGAGCTCTCTCTCACTCCTGCTGTATGTCTCTCTTGCTGTCTCTCTCCTCCTGTTGTCTCTCTTTAGCTGCCTCTCTGTCTCTCTCTTGCTGTCTCTCTCTTGCTGTCTCTCTGGCTCTGCCTCATGCTGTCTCTCTTTAGCTGTCTCTCTCTCTCCTGCTGTCTGTCTCTCTTGCCGGCTCTCCATCTCTCTCTCTTGCTGTCTCTCTCTTGCTGTCTCACCGTCTCTCCCTTTCCTGCAGTCTCACTCTAGCTGTCTCTCTGTCTGTCTTTCACTAATGCTGACTGTCTCTCTCTCTTGCTGTCTCTCTGACTCTCTCCTTCTGTCTGTCTCTCTTCCTATCTCTCTCTCCTGCTGTCTCTCTGTATCTCTGTCTCTCTCGCTCTCTCTCTTGCTGTCTCTCTGGCTCTCTCTCCTGCTGTCTCGCTCTCTCTCTCCCTGCTGTATCTCTCTTGCTGTCTCTCTCTCTAGCTGCCTCTCTGTCCCTCTCCCCCTCCTGCTACCTGAGACAGAGAGAGAGAGAGATTCACAGGTGCGTGGCATTGGATCCTATCAGCCAAATAGTCGCTGATGTAATCAAACTGTTGCCCGGAGAAAAATAAAAAAAGGCTCGGCACACCCTCACCCCCACCCCGCCTGAGAGACCCACTCCTCGCCTCTCCCCTCCCCCCCCCCCCCCCCCACACCCATTCTGCTAAAACCCACTTCCCAGCATCGCCTCATTCATCAGCGGGTCTAACTCTCTTCCTCCTCCAGCCGTTCTCTTGGACCGCACTCCTCCTCCACCTCCTCCACCTCCTCCACCTTCTGGCAAGAACCTAATATATGATCATTTCCTCCATCAAAGAAGCCACCATTAGTCTCATAATGAATATTCAGTTAACGTGGCTGTGTAGCGTATGCCAGTCGAAGGGAGGTAGCGGGTAAAGGGACTGAGAAATGAAAAGGGTGAAACTGATTTCAAACGGCCTAACCGCGCAAATATAAAAGGCAAATTAATGTGTACCAGAATATCACTTTCAGCTGTGAATTTATGGCCAAATAACGCGACACATTTATAATTACAAATTCCTCATTACCACGAATGAACAGCTCTGTGACATTTAACAATGTGATTGTGGATCTACCTCATCACACTCCGATGCATCATTCATGGCTCATTAATAATTGCGATGATAAATCATTGATTAAAAGGTATATTACAAGAGTCTTCCTCACACCTCCCACCAGCTGCAGGGTAAAATCATTTAGGACCGAGCGAGCCACTGTGCTAATACCCTACCAACACCCTGGCCCACCCCTGCTATTCCAAGCACCGGGTCTGTCTTAGCTGGGCTTTTTTTCTCCCTCGCTGGCAGGATTCAAATGTGTTTCCTCACGCAGACACGATGGCCACTTTCCAATTTTCAACTTCATCTCAAACCACCAATTTCAGCCTCAGTGGCCGTGATTGAAATATGACACCCCCCTGCATATATACAGGCCATTACACGCGGTACAAGGCCCCAGCTGTCCGTCCGTCTACCTGACCGCCTGGGGGGGGGGAGAGATGACGAGAAACAACAGAGATCAGTTACAGCCCGGGACACATTTCTATTTATTTATTATTCAATAACAGCAGATTTGCTCTCTCTCCTCAACCTTCCGCCCCACCAGCTACAAGCTAACCTTGGCAGCTGCGGCCAAGCACCTCATCAACATGTCTGTGTCAAGGTGGAGGAGGAGGAGGAGGAGGAGGAGGAGGAGGAGGAGGAGGAGGAGGTGGGGAGAGGAGTATGCTTGCTGAATCAGGGGAAGCAGAAAAAACTCCAAAACAAACAAATGATTCATAGACCTTCCCGGCTTCTCTATGATGGTGAGGTTGAATCTGACAGGATTGAGTCAGCACACACACACATACACACCTTTTTTGCATCTGAATGAATGCTAAAAACAGTCCGAGGACATTGCTCCTAAACAGTGTTTTCTGTTTACTGAACCATGTTTTGGAGAAGAAGAGGACAAAAAAAAACGAAACTGACAAAAGAACATAATTTAAGATAAACCGGTTTGACTCGAGCACAACGGAGGTGATAATGATCTTTCTCATCTCAGATTACTCTCACAATTCCGGTTTATATTTTTTTAGGGGGTCTATTATCTACTCTCCCTCTCTAGGATGAGAGACAGGGGTAACCTGCCAGAGTGTCTACCTAGTGGAAAGAAAGACGGGGGCGGCGATGTCATTTACAACCCTGATCTTTCCTTTTGTTTTCATTCCAATTTTCGGCAGAGCTATTCCTGAACCGGGGTACTGCCTCCGACCTGTTTTGGATTTCGGCTGATGGGGGGAAAAAACAATAATATAAAGCAAGCAGAATAACAGACGGTCTTGGGGGGTGGACCCCGGCAAGAGAGTAAACACACAGGGTCTGCAGTAAGTCTGGGCGGCCGAGCAAACCTAATGTTGGGGGGGGGGGGGGGGGGGGGTTTGATGAGGCGATATCGTTGCTAACACACACACCGTTGTCTGCCACTTTGAAGGTTGTTTCAACCGTTAATTAGTGCGGTCTGATGGCTCCCGTCCACGGGTGCAGTCCAACCCAATTAAGTCAGACGTTCCCTAGGTTGTTGTGTTTTTTTGTCTGGGTTCGTTTTTTAAATACCGAGCCTCCGCGCGGCAGGCTCCTGGCTCAAGGTTATTGCACCGCGGGGTCAGCCGTACCCCACGTCCAGCCTCCTTCTCTCTCTCTCTCTCTCTCTCTCTCTCTCTCTCTCTCTCTCTCTCTCTCTCTCTCTCTCTCTCTCTCTCTCTCTCTCTCTCTCTCTCTCTCTCTCGCTCTCTCCCTTCCCTCAATCTCTCTCTCTATCTTTCTCTATCTCCCTCTCTCTCTTCCACCTTCTCTCCCTCTCTCCCTCTCTCTCTCCCTCTCTCTCTCCCTCTCTCTCTCCCTCCCTCCCCCCCTTTCCCTCCCTCCCTCCCTCCCTCCCTCCCTCCCCCTCTCAGCTGGGCAGCGCTTCTGCTTTAAGTAAAGCTGCGAGAGAGCTCACATCAAGGTAACCTTTCTCTCTCAGCCCATAGATGCTCCATTCATCTCCATCAAAGTCTCCGCCGCCCAATCTCTGAGGCGGAGGTGATCTACGTTTGGGTCTTCAGAATGGCCAAACAGAGGAGAATGCGTTGATTACATTTGAACGGGTGAAAAAAAACACATGGATTTACACCGCTCGCCTGGCCCTTTGTCAATAGTTGCGTGACGTGCGGTTGAACACCAACACAGAAACAGCTACCATGAATCCATAATAACTGCGAGCAAACGAGACAAAGAGAGAAATTACATAAGCAATTACCTTAAGTCTCTGTAACACAATGTTTCCCGATTCAGGAAAGATAAATATGAATGAAAAGTGTTTGTTTTGATTGCGTTGTTTTTTTATTCGATGGGTTGTACAAACGCTGAAAAATATATCCTCAAAGGGACAATGCTGTCTTTGATTGTGAAAATGGTACCGCTTCAAGGCATTTGTAACAAGATTTGATATTAAAAGTCTGTTATTGCGTTTTGATAAAGCTTTTGTGATGGCAACCAACAAAGGCGGTGAATCCTCCGCCTGGAACAAATAGAAAATAAGACTACCTTACACTTACGCTATGCTTCCATAATGGCCGCGCAAGTTAATGAATACGTGTCTGGAAACGATCCACCCAATAAAGCAACCAGCTAATTGTCACATGGTTGGCAGTTGCTGAGTGGGTGAATGGACTGTAAATGAATTGGCAGAAATATAAGGGTTCTGCCCGTGAGCCATAAATCGTCAGTTAACAATACAATGTTACAGTGAAGTTAGACTACGATTACGAGAAATCCATTCGGATTCAAGTATCCGGCTGGTGTATTAATAAGTGATCTATGCGCCGCGACACAACCACCTAATGAAGCTAAAGAAACAATAACTCATAGTTGAATAATATTATTATCGGGCCATTAGGGTGATTTCACATGAGTAAGTCATACTTATTTATTTATTTTGTGCCCAATAATTAAACGGTAGTACAAAATTAAAAGCACGCTGCCTGCTTGTGTTTTCCATTTGTGTTTCTTCTGCATCTATTAGTGTGTGTCTGTGTAAGAAAGTGTGTGCGCACGTGTGTTTGCGTGTGTTATGTGTGCCTGTGTAGGAATGTGTTTGTGCGCGTGCATGTGTCATTTGTCTAATCCCTGAAGCATCACCATCATCGCCATGCCCACTGAATGTGACTGTCACTCCCAATTGACGTTGAGAGGGACACCGTGCCTATTTTTATCAATGTATGCATATTCATTAGACCCGAGTGTCATTCATAACAGCGGTTCACTTTAAATGCCTCACCCAGGCCACCGTAGCCGCTGTTGGGGTGCGGCGACGCCTCCCTGCCTCTCCATCTCACAAATGAACCACACGGGCCGTCACGGTAAAGGTGCTTGCTGTCAGACAACAATAGCTCCTGATTTTCATCAACTGCTTGAGCGTCTTCATTTCCTCACCACATAAAACAAAGAGCAAACACTCCCAGTCAGGAAGCGCTTTAGGGGATCATAACTGAACTGCACCCTCTGTAAAAATGACTCTCCACTATGATACCATTTATTCAGTGGAGTGCAAAATGAATTGTGACATTCCTTTCTTATTTTAATTTGGCGGGGGGGGAGCTACGTTGACCCGCGACAAAACCGCGCGGCACCAACATCGCAGCATTTACGTGCAACAAACGCAGAGGGGCTCATCACAGCGATTGGACATCGTCTCACACTGGGGGGCGTGCCACCTACGCAGCCGAGTGAGGTCTCGGGGCCCGCGGAGCCTCGTGTGAGTGTCACGCTAGTGTACTAGCGAGTTGTTTGGCGGCGTCACTCTACATTGAACACAAGACTTCTCTTTGTATCTCACTCCTTTAGGACCGCCACCAGACAACCTCGCCTCGCCCGGGGAGCGCTGAACGAGACGGCGGTCTGCATCAGAGCGCGCTTTGATGAAAGCACGTTAACTGAAAAGGGGGAACACGTTATGTTAAAACCGGCACAAGGGGGGGGGGGGGGGGGGGGGGGGGGGGGGGGGACGACGTCAGGTTGGAAACCGTGGTTACCGACCCTTCCCCTCCACCCGCCGTCTTCCGAAGTAATGGAAGTCTGCAATTTTTCCCTTCGCTTTCTTTTTTTCTTTTAGCTCCACAGCCATGTTTTTTTCATGCCCATTGTTTCCGCTCCACCCTGCTTTACAATCAAGTGCCCCCCCCCCCCCTTCTGACTCCACCAGCACTGCTACCGCTGTTCACTTTGGACAGCATTAATAAAACAGGCTTTCAATGATGCAAAGTGCAACACTACATTGGTTCTCCCAGTGGTGGTTTGATTAAAGCTTTTAAACTTCACCACCGCCGCTATTTGCGTTTGCGCGTTTCAGCCAGGCTCTGGGACCGCTGCAGTTACCAAGGCGAAAGTGAGATGTTGTTGTTGTTTTCCTTAGAACCTTTTTTTTTTGCTCTCGCCCACTTTCTTCTTTGTCCATAGGAGAAAGAAAGAAAGAAAAAAAAAACATGGATGGACTATTCTGCCGTAGCTATAGCAGGACTTGCCTTGAAGTCCAGAGTGGAGATGTGTTGTGTCCTATAGTGTGGAATGGGTTTCCCGCTAAGCTAAGATTGTTTGTTTGCAACCACATGCATCCTGTCAAGGCCACAACCCATTGAAATGCATTCGATGGGTCAAAAAGCATTCACGACAGCCTTTTAGGTTTACCTGCTCGTTTGCCTCCAAACAAAATTACAATATAAACGAGTATCTTTGAAAACAAGCGTTGTCACTCCCACACTTTCTCCTCTATATCACAGTGACTCTGGTTCCTCGGTTAATTAAATAAACAGAAGTACACTGGAAAATGGAATTTCATTAAATTAATTTTTCGTACAGAGAAAGTTCTAATCCCCATGACTCTTCTATCCCTCGCGGACCTCAGGCGCCATGCACAAGTGAATCGTGTCCAATGACGCCACATCATGCCAAATATAAAATGAATATAAAATTACCTTCTACAGAATGAATAAAAGTATTCCCAAGGAGACTCTTATTTTGCATGTTTAAAAGCCCTCGACCTGTTAAACAAAGGGCCTTACACCTATTTCCAAGAAATATATTTCTTGCACATCTTATTTATTAAAGAATAAAGCGTGGCAGCCATCATCCAGTGTGAAGGGTTCAAGGTCTGTCCTGGCTCGGAGAGAAAACTGACGCGTAAAAGCATAAGCAAATACCGCCACTCCCTTTTCCTTCCCCATTCTGTCACATGGCTTCTGCGTATGTCGGGCATCATATGCGAACTTGAGTCCATCGCATCGCATCTGTGTCACTCGTGATACAAACGTAGTTTGGCGGCGCTCTCTTGGGTAAAGCTGTGAGTGAGACAGGAATCCCTCCTCGCGTCTTCCCCCCCCCCCCCCCCCCCCCCACCCTGTCTCCCCCTCCACCATGACGACAACAGCAGGGGCCCGTACGTCTTCGTCAGGGGCCTCTAGTACTAGTATTTGTCTCCACCGGGGAGGGTGGGGGGGGGAGGTTAAGGGGAGCCATCGGGAGACATTGGGCGGAGGGCCCCTGAAGAATTAAAGCGGGCTGGGTCCCTGGGACCGGCGACAGGAAATCTCACTCAGCTCATCAGAGACAGAGGTGATTGGATGTGACATGTGCATCCTCCTTCTGCAGACACAATGTCTTTGTTTGGACTGCATTACTTCTATGTGGGTAATTTGACCGGGTCGGTGTGTGTTGGTGTGTGTGTGTGGTTTTGTGTGGGTTTGTCTGTAGATTAATGAATGTGAGTGTGTGTGTGCTTGTGTGTGTCTGTGTGTGTGTGTGTGTGCTTGTAGGTGTGTGTAGGTGTGTGTGTGTGTGTGTGTGTGCGGTTTTGTGTGGGTTTATGGGTAGATGAATGTGTGTGTGCGTGTGCGTGTGTGTGCGTGCGTGCGTGTGTGTGTGCGTCTGTGTGCGTGAGTACACACTAGTGTGTGAAAGTGTCTTTATTTCAATGCATGTGCATGTGTGTGTTATCATGTCTCTATGAATGTGTGGGTGCGTGTGTGTGTGTGTGCGCGTAGGTACTGTTGTATGCACATGGACACACTGCATGTTTTCCTCCTCCCTTAAGGTCACATTTGAAGTTTGACCTTCTGAGGCTAGCTTTTTTTCCCCTCCTGCACACATGTACACAACAATGTCTAATTGTGCGATTCTGGAAAAACCAAAACAAACAGAAAGAGCTACGAGGTAGCAAGCAGCCCACAGGGGACGGATGCAAACGCTAACAAGCCCAACTGCAAGCGGGGCTAAATGCCCCGAGGTAATAGAAAAGAAAGGCTGGCAACCGGCGCCAGAAAAAGGGCTACCGACCGGTTTTGGTCTCAGACAGGGTGCGCTAATCCTGTTGATCCCCCCCCACCCCCCAAAACACATTTAACTGTCAGCTGTTTCCTAGCTACCGTGGAATCTGCACACAGTTTGGGATTTGTGCTACTGTAAAACCACAGCAATCTCTGCCCCACTGACGCATCGGTCTCTTTTCATTCCTCCCATCAACACCACCGCTGACACCATCGCCGCCGCCGCCACCGCCATCACCCTCTTTGAACCATTCACGGCCCTGTTGTTATATATTTTTCATTGCATTGGTCTGGCACAGAAAGAGAAAGACAATATGGTAGCGACAGGGTAAATTGCAAAGTGGTGTGTGTGCAGAGGAACGTTAGAACATGCCTTTTTATTCCAAAATGGCTGCTTGTTGGATTTTGTCTATTCACGCGGGACACAATGCTGCTATGCCCCACTTAGAACAGATGTGCTGAGCATCCAAATGACTGGTTTTAGTTCTGAAGCTCAGTGTAAAGACAACAAAACAATTTCTGTTTCCGCCTCTGTGTGTAGCTGTGTGTGTGTAGCTGTTTGTGTGTGTGTAGCTGTGTGTGTAGCTGTTTGTGTGTGTGTGTGTGTGTGTGTGTGTGTGTGTGTGTGTGTGTGTGTGTGTGAAGTGTGTGTGAAGTGTGTGTGAATTGTATGTAACACATTAGAAAAATGTGTTTGCGGGACCCCACACAACAGCGTGCGGTTCCACCACGTGTGTTTGTACATCTGCTCGAGTGAATTAAAGACATAAAGACACTTTAATGGAGTTCAACTCTTAAGCTGCCTTTGAAATGAAAACAAAAAGAGGCTAATCTCGCCACGCACAATCTCTTTTATCCGCGTCAGTGTGTTGGTTGCGCGGAGAGGTGCAATGCACCACAGACTTTGCGTTTAACCTCAGAGGAGTTTTACTCAAACGGATCCTAAATCATTCCAGTCAGAAACACATGGTAGACTTAATTTGCATACTGCCGTGCCCATGCTTCATTGTCAAAGCGCTGGTTCTGCCCTCTTCCGTATCTATTAATCCAGGTATACCCTCCAGTGAAAGGAGACATGGTACACACACACACACACACACACACACACACACACACACACACACACACACACACACACACACACACACACAGTGTATTGATTTTGACTGATATACACAACGTAGCATACACTGCACGGCCGTACGTAATGTTAGTTGTTATTCAGAAAAAGGCGATTTTTTTATTCATTGGCGATTGACGTTGTTGACATACATCCAGTGACTGCATGAAACAGATCAACCACAATATGCTACGTAAATAAGAATGAATATGAATAGTTCATATCAATATTTAATAGTTAAAACATCATAGAAAAGAGAATATTTAATGTTGACAAAAATATGGTGCAATCGCTGCCAAATGCACACCAAAACTTGGACGATGTTCATCATGACTCGACTCCCTCGCGACTTGCAAAACTTTTTCCATATGCTGACCAGCCTAGAGGTGCTATTCCTCAAAGTTTTGCATTGTGTTGTGTTTTCTTATTTTGCAGCTGATCTGTGAAGGCTTTCACCTGCACTGAGGGAAGGGCTGAGTCCCAGCATATGCTTTGAGACTGCATCCTGCAGAGCTTTCATGGATAGTGGTGGGGGCTCCACAAAAGATAGGGGTGTGGGGGTGTGTTTGGGGGGGGGGGGTGTACAGATGTGACATGAGCTGCAAGAGAAGGGGGACCCCTGAGCGGCCCTGTCAGCCCCCATCACATCTCTCCGACTCTTCCCGACTGGGACCTCTGTTGACGTGAACCGAAAGGACAGTGATCAAAGATAGAGCGTGCCTTCAAGTGCCTCAGACGTGCTGCCATAGCGACCGGCCCCAACTTCTTCTTTTTTTTTACATTTGTATGGAAAATGGGGGGGGAGATACCCAACACAAAAAACACCCCAAAAAAAAACATTCCAAGATGGGACTCTGCCTGGGCACCAGACTTTGCGGGGGGAAGTCTCAGGTGATCTCCTCGCAATTCACACCCTATTGAATGTATAAGCACACACTTAAGTCCCCTGGTGGCCCTGCTTTGAAGGCACCGGTCGATACGGCGTGCAGGTAGAGCGGTGTCAGAGCACGAGGGGGAGGCCGGGCTGTGAAGTCGAGAGGCCAGTCTGTCTTGGAGGTGATGCAGAACGCGGACGGTGTCGGAGGGGGGGGTTGAAAAAAGAAAAAGCATAGAAACAAGGGGAGGAAAAAATACAAATGGAAACAAAAGTAACATCAAACAGATAAGCTATGCCATGTGGGCTGAACCAGGACAATGGAGAGCCAGGCTCAGCCCTGGTTCTAATCAATACTGAGCACAAAGCGTTGGGTCGGGGCCAAAGGCAATGCGCCAGGCTCGCTAGCAGGACTGGCAGGAACGGTTGCCAACAGCGGGCTGAGCAGAACGTCAAGCCGGGCCCTGCAGCATGGAGGTCTCCCGCTCCTGAACCAGAATCATGTTCGGTGACAGGAAGTGTGCGGCGGATTAGACAGGCTCCTATTCTCCATGCTTACCCACGCACCAACCCCCCCCCCCCCCCCCCCCCCCCCCATTCCACAAACCCACACGCCCCCAAAGCCACCTCCATGAATGAAGATGAGCTCTTCCGCTCTTTGGCCTTGAGAACAATGCCGGGCAAAAAAAAAATGAAAATGATTTGAGATAAAAAGGCGAAGAATGGGGGAGGGATGCTGCTAGGCGTGCTTCCAACGACCACGATAAGCAAGAATGCGAGTAGATCACGGAGCAGCCTCGGCAGCGTTTAAGACAATCGTCTTTGATACATGATAGGTGCTCCAGCTAGCGGAGAGAAAACTGCACATTGGGAAAGTGACACAAACAGAAGTTACATAGAGGTGCGGCAGCCCTTCCCCTCGCGTCAGTCGACTCCCGGTTTAGCTGTGCTATGCTGCTCAGCGACTCCATTACAGTTCTTTTCCCCGCAATCGGAACTGAGTGGGACATCAATTGGCAGGTGTACTCGAACCCTTTATTTATTTTGTGGAAGGATGCCGCTGGGTGATGCTGCACAATATCCAGGAGAAGCTACGAGTTCTTCCTCTCTCTGGTGGGTGTGTGTGTGTGTGTGTGTGTGTGTGTGTGTGTGTGTGTGTGTGTGTGTTTGTGTGTGTGTGTGTTCGGCAATGGACAGTGTCGAATGTAAAGAATTCCCCGAAAAATAACCCAGAGAGCTTTCGAAGCAGTATTTTTCCCCCCATTGAAAGAAGAAAAACCCTCCTCCCCAAGCCTCCCCGTCCTCCATCCTTTTTTTCATACATCCACCATGCCTCCTTCTTTTCCATTCCACACGCAACACAAGAACAAACTCAGCTGTCCCCATGAGGGCCGACTTGAATGAGAACATGGACTCAAAGCCCACGTTGTGCTATAAAGTGCATTGTTTCTCACTACTTTTTTCCAAACTGGAGTTTCCTTTGTGTTGTTTAAATGTTGACATGGAACCGCTCAGGGCCTTGTAGACAGATGCCTGGTCCATGAACACCAGCTTCAGCACATCCCTTCGGTTCCCCAGACAGGGGTAATGGGACCGTTTTAAAAGAAGGGAGGGGGAGGTTGGGGGTGTGTTGTCAAATGGCTCCTTACAATGCAGCTTTGTCGAAGCAGCAAGCACCATCATCTTGGTGCCCAGAGTAAAGGGAAAGAAAACGGTGTATCAGAAAAAAGAAATAAACAAATTGTGTGCCATACGGATCCAAGGTCATTTTCTCTTTCTATAGCCGTCCCAGCACTGGGCCACTGCGCTCTGGGCCGATCCTCTTTGTTCCTGTAAGTAGAGAATCGGCCTTTCAGGATGTTGGCTGGATTGATTAGAGGTTGAGCCGGGAGAATTAATATGTAAACAACTTAGTTTTGTTCACCCAGCAAGCCCTTGGCCTTCTGTCGGTTAACATGGAGACATGAAAACTGAACCTTGTTCGGTTGGCTGGCTAAAATAACCCGAGGAGCACGGCTTGGCTCTCATTGCTTAAAACCATAACTCTCCATAAGACTCCAATTGCCATAACCCTCCCAAGCTAAAGAGGAAGTTATTACATTGTATTAGCTGAGGCAGATTGATCTTCAATGTGCCACTAGTGAATAAAAGAAAAAAGAAAAAAAGGAAAAAATAATTTGATTCACGACTGAGAAGCAAGACTTTCATTACGCACATATTTTACTCCATAAGTCTCCCATTGCTGATTAAACACTATTTCTGTAAGAGTGGTTTAGTTATGCTCAAGCCCACGTAATTCACATAACAAGGTTGCTGGAATCCGTAGAATAATGCAGAAATGCTCAACTACACTGCAGAACTATTTCTAGTAAATCCTGTTGCCGATGAGCTGGCCAGACATGGCATTATGACAGACACATGGTGCAAAATGGGTCTCCTTTTCCCGTGAACACACCAATTACCATACCCCTGCGGACAAATGGCAATAACTGGGCATGCGGTTTATGCCAAAGCCCTGAGGTACAAGTTAATCTGATTATATGTGCATTATGAACAATAAACACAGTTTTGGTCGCTTGACTGAGCTGGTTAAAGACTTCTCGAAGCTACATCATTTTCACTGCGTTCCTGCTCAATTGTTCTTCTGCAAATTCCGTGAACATCAGTCCTTTTTCGAGTGTAAAAGAGGAAAAAGGGAAGAGCAATATGAGTGTGTATGTAGACAATTAGTTCTGCAGTCACAGCAACAGCAGCCCAAGCAGCCAGGGACGGAAAGTAGGGAGACCCAGGAGTCTTACTTAGAAGAGGTGTTTCTATTCTGTTTCACCTGAGGCTGTGCAACACTCAAACGCCAATCTCTGGTCTTTCTGGGCGCAAGAGGCACCGGCTGCACACACACACACACACACACACAAAACAAGCATTTAGTCCAAATTTAAGGAGACATCTGTTGGCTCTCCGGAGCAGTAAACATGTTTAATTAAATACGTGTCACCAAAAAAGGAGATAAATATGCCATAAATATGCACTGTGTGTAATTATACTATGGTAGCAGCACTGAGATTACAGCAATCCCATCCTCACTCCAATCGTGGCCCCGAATGAGAACTATGATCAGAGCAAGTGTTTATCCTGAAATATGACACATCATGGCTGTTGGAGAGGTCAGTATGGTATGTAGCTATACACAAACACGTGTGGATTCACAATACCATTACTTTATACCTAATTTCGCACACATACACAATGGCTTTATATCCCGAATTGTATCGTGTAATTGTGCAGTTTTGTAGAGTGAATTTTGATGTAAAATAGTTCCATTTGCAACACTGATTAAATCTTATTGCGGCGCCCACTGCCAAACCCGGGGAATTTTAATCACACGAGGACTCATCGGGTCTTTTAAACAAATGGCCCTTTTTGTAAGCATGCTGGATTATCATACGATTTAAAGAATTAGAAATAGCTGACAGCTGTCAGGGCCATTACAACGTACGTCCCTGATAATCATAGCAGCCATCGGTTGGCAGAATGTCAACGACGCTATCTACACGAAGGGGGGATTGAATGCAGTTGGGGAGTAAACATGAACCATTAACCCAAACGAATATAGAACCGAACATGTGGTGTTTGACTGCATTTCCGCCGTAATTTGTCCAAAGTAGGGCTTTTAATATTCATTGCGTATTAACCAGTGACGCAGCCGGCAGCGTGCTAGTGTAGCGAGGGTGAAATGCAGCGACTACCAGGGGAAGAGCGGCACGATGGCTGCTGATGAGGTGTTTCCAATGAGGAGTCTAAATGAGTGCTCTACGCGGCCTGCTGAGAGGGGGGGGTGCGATCCCCCCCTGTTGACTCCATGAGGTGTCCCTTGGTGGATTGAAGCAAGCCAGCCTCTGTTCAACACAGTGGGGGCCTCTCCAGAAACCTGCTGATAAAAACAAGCACACGCCACCTCTGGGTCTCTTGGGGGGCCTTCGGTGCCTTGTGTTGTCTAATTTATGGAATCCTCAGAGCGCCCAACTTGAGCATCCCTGACTTTATGCATAGGCACACACACGTACACAGCGCCACTCATTAGCGGGGCCCGCGTTAAACAAACAAGGACCCCCTGCGGGGTCGGGTTTGACGGGCTGCTGCTTCAGAGGGGGAACGCTCCCTCTGTCGTCGGCGGGGGCCACCCTATGTGAAGAACGGGAGGGAGACGTGGGGTCTGGAGTTTGGTGATTGGTCGTCAGTTGGGACGTGGAGGAGATTGTCCTCCAATGAAAAAAGACGGCGGCTGGAGAGACCCTCGCGGCGAAACACTAACACATGCTAATGCACAGCCGGGGAGCGCTGAAGGGGCCTTGAGTTGCGCAGGGATGAAGAAGAAGGAGTGTGATTTCAGGAGGAAAAAGGTAGATCCGTGTGAAGTAGCCGAGAAGTGCTCGCCAGACACTCACACACTCTTGGCATGTAAGCTCCCGTGCTAGACGCTAACAAGAGCCGGGGCAACGGTGTTGCGCTGCATAGTAAGCCACACTTTTTTTCAGGCGAAGTGAGGATTACTCGTGAGCTCAATAGTGGTTAAAGTGAGTCATAATAACAACAGAAAACACATTCATGACACATTTTCATTTGCTTTAAAAATCCCACAAGTGCCTCAGAGGAAAATTTGAATAAAACACACACACAGACAACACAACACACAAACGCAAACACGCATGCACGCACACGCACCCACACCAAGCACATATTGAGAGTGTGGGGCTTTTGCACACAGACAAGGCAGAGCTTAGCAGCGGCTCGGTCTCTTGGTATGGAGAGCTGGGTTGCAGAGGCACAAAGAAGCAGACAGTTACTGAAACGGAGGCTACAAACTAGTGGGGTGGGGTGGGGGGTGGGGGAAAGGTCTGTGGTTGATTAGTTCCTTCAAGTAGGTGGTTTGTATGTTAACGCACTGGTGTGTGTGTGTGTGTGTGTGTGTGTGTGTGTGTGTGTGTGTGTGTGTGTGTGTGTGTGTGTGTGTGTGTGTGTGTGTGTGTGTGTGTGTGTTTGTGTGTATGCGTGTATGCGTGTGTGCGAGCCTGCGTGCGTGCTTGAGTGTGTGTGTGTGTGTGTGTGTGTGTGTGTGTGTGTGTGTGTGTGTGTGTGTGTGTGTGTGTGTGTGTGTGTGTGCTTGCCTGCGTGCGTGTGTGCGTGCTTGCGTGTGTGCGTGTGTGCATGCGTGCGTTAGAGAGAGAGCCGGCTAGATTTCAGAGTGAACCCCAAAAGGAGACTATAGCAGGCAGTGGGAATGAAATACCAATATTCAGCTCAGGGATTAGTGTCGTTATAATACCAGGCTGAGCTTGGCACTGTTAGGTTGGACGCAGGGCCACCTCTGATATGTAGGAACCATATATTCCAACCAGACTATCACCAGTCTCCTCTGCTTTTCTATTGAAGTAAATGCCCCAGGGATTTGTATGTCAAACATGTTCCACGGTTTTATCGTTTTATAACCTTCGGGTACGCAAAGCACACCGGGATTTAGAGATTGAGGAAGATGTATCCAATCTGGATATACCTGGGGGGAAAAAATGGGCTGCAGAGCAAGAGATCCATTTTGTTCGGAACACACTGCGATGATAAACCTTTATCAATACATTTTATCCCCACGCCTTCTCTGATGGAAATTAATCAATGGGGGGTTATTAGCCCATTCATTCAACCCAACGTCAAAATGGAAGTGAGAAAAGATAGGCCAGTGCCATTTACATGAATTAAGTCATTAGCACCTCGCCAGGCGTTAAGGCACAGGACATCCACCCACAGACACAAGTGACCAGTCGCTCCAATTTCCCACAGTAATTGTGTGATTAGGGGGGCTGACATGGGCAGGTTGTATGTCTACGTATCAGGTTAATGCCGGGCAGGGCAGGGCAGGGCAGCACACACCAATGTCTCAAGGATTTATAATCCTCCGAGAAGCTTTAAAGAGACGGTGGTTGGAGTAAAAAGCAGGAACACCATCATTCTTTAGCTTTTAATGTATAATGTTTCATCATGAATCATAGAAGGGAGGATAAGCTATAGAATAAAGTGTAATCTGACTTTCAAAAGCAAATACGTTTATTTGGAGGGAGTCGATTAAATCTTTAGATTATTTGGGCTGTTACTTCAAAATGAACAAATTGTTACCAAAAAACGAAACTGACATTGAACAGAGTCGATAGATTTGGGCGTGTGTGACCTTAAACAATCGTACAGCGACACAAACTAGAATTAGACTGATCAGAATGATTGATCTCTCCAAAACACACCATTGGTGTGTTTTCACTGGATGTCTCATGAACATGGACTTGGTCCTTTTCCACCCCGGGGAACGGGGGCTGTGATGTCACTTTACTTTGGGACTGGTCCCATTTTATACAAACATATCAAATGACAACACAATCCCGGAGGTGTTTGTCCTACCTTGGGCTTGGGCGCGGGTGATACACGTAGCTGACATCAGAATCCAACAGAAGACCAACACCTGTCCAGCGGTAACCTCGAACATGGTCTGCTGCGACAGTCTCGAGCCACGCGTGGTGCGCGTGCCATGTCTCCACGCTGGAAACATGTTGCTTTAGCGGCCACGGGCTCTCTCGTTTTGGAGTCCTGTCTTCTCGCGCTGTCCTGTCCTTTGCTGTCCTTTCCCTGCGCGGAAACGTGCGCGCGCTGATGAGGCTGAGCGACTGGGGACTAGAGTAGAGCTCTTCTTCAGCACCCTGAGCGTCGCGAGCGCAAGGCGGGCATGCTGTGTAGTGTAGAGGAGAGCGCGTGGACAAGTCCCGCGTGAGCGAGGCGGAGTCAATCCAACTCGGATTCCGTTCGCCTGTCAAATGTGTGCGGGGATACTGACACACTGTATACGAGATATAAATCTATATATATTTATAGATGAAAATAATCAATGATAATGTGAAATGTACGAATACTTGGCCGAATTAATTAAATAATTGTTTGGTAGCAAAAGTTACCAGACATAGTTTGGTTAGAATGGGAATTCAAACAGCTAAATAAAGAAATTCCTTAAAACAATTTCAAAAAAAAGCGTAGAACCATTTGAGAAAACAACGTGACTATGTATGTACTTCTAAAGACATTATTTTTAATTGTATGCATTTATATAATACGCAGTTGATACCTTTCACACAATTAACTACTAATCTACTCGTATTCTCCGTGGCGCGCGGCTCCGTAATTGAGGGCCAAGTACTCTGTACATTATTGCCATCATGTGGCACAAAGCGGTAGTTTGTGAGACAACACACGCACACAATTGTGAGTATGACTTCACCGCCCCCCCCCCCCCCCCCCCCCCCCAACTAAACGCTCGAAACAATCTGTGGCTCTCATCTTAATACGACTCTATGCTTCAATAAGCATGCGCCTCCCCAATAAACCTCACAATTGAAAATTGGCTTTGCCAAATCCCAAATGGCTGTACAATGATTATCAAACGGGTGTGAGGCGTGCTCCAACTGCGGAAGTAGCCTACAGGAGAACCAAACATGGTACATGCCTACAACTCTTTTATGTTTTAGCGAGCAGCAACAGTAAAACAGGAATTAACGATGCGACTCAAATGGAATAGTGTGCCATGCACCAGATGAGCTATATGTCCCTTTGTTCCATTTGAACTGAATGGAAAGGGGCCATGGCAGGTTGGTGTGGTTGGAGGCTAAATTCAGGTGGCACAATAGATTTACCTCACAGCACATTGTCCTGCGCTGCATTTTATGCCCATGAATTTTGCTCAGTAGACGCACGGCAAAGTAACGTTGCACTAATATTTTTTCGGTTAGGGGCTTGTAGAAAGACATTTGGGGGATCTATTTTCAGACAGCAAGTTCCAGAGCATCAGCAGTTGTAGTGGGCCCACTCCCTGCCTCTGGGACGGAGCTTCGCATCCCATTTTGTTCAATATCTTGTACAACCCTAGAGAGAATGTGTTCTCCTGTCCATTACCATGCACCCCAAACCCCCGCCCCTCTCTCCCTCTCCCTCTGTTTCAGTATCTCCCTTTCTCCCTCTCCCTCTGTCTCAGTTTCTTTTTTTCTCCCTCTCCCTCTGTCTCTGTCTCTCTCTCTCTTTCTCTTCATCTGTTTACCTCTCTTTCTCCATTTCCCTCTGTCTCCTTCTCTCTCTGTATCTCTCTCTCTGCATCTCTCTCTCTCTCTCTCTCTCTCTCTCCCCCTTTCTGTCTACCTCCCTCTCCCTCCCTCTCTGAGTCTCTCTCTCAGTATCTCTCTCTCTCTCTCTCTCTCTCTCTCTCTCTCTCTCTCCCTCCCTCTCTCTCTCAGTATCTCTCGCTCCGCGTCGGTCTACGTCTTGCTGAAAGCACTTTTATAGCACCGAGAAAAAAACTCCCTCCCTCAGTGCCTTCGCTGCCGTTCTCCCGGCTCAATCACTCCCTCCTCGCCCCCGTCGTCACCCCCCACCCCTCCAACCAGCACCCTCCCCCCCCCCCCGCTAATGATGTGCTGATTATGAGGCTCTTAGGCCGATAGATTGCTCTCCGGTCTCTGCCGCACATGCAGTAGGAAAATTGCTGCTGTCTTTGGTGCGCCCCCCTGCCGCTCACATCAGGCGAGGTTGACATTAGCAAGCTGCTGGGAACTGGAGCCCAGGCCTGAGGAGAGCGGGGCTGGGGGGGGGGGGGGGGGGGGGGGGGCAGGGCAGGTGCTCCGTCTTCCCCCCCGTTGCCCCCCCACGAGTGGAAGGAGGAGGAAGACGAAGAGACACAGACCCCCCACTGAGCTCTGCCGTGCCGGAAGGGTCCTCTGGGCTGGATGGAGACGCGCTCCATGGCGTCATCGCTGCTGACAGCCTGAGCAACGTATGATGCGTTCACGTTGTTGTTCTTGTTGTTGTCGTTGTCGTTGTTGTTATGGTGACTCAGTATTACGGTGATATAAATGTTGTACAGGAGGGATGAACAGAGGAATATGCCGAATATTGTGTTGGGGGTATTAGTACAACGACTGGTTATAGCAACATGTCAAAGCTGAAATGAATGAAAGCAATTAATTGAATTATTATTAGACGTATTATTATTCAGTGGTTCTTTCAGAAAATGTGAATGTAGCTTCCATTCAATGCCTACATTCTACCTCCACCGACTGGCTTTTTGCAGTGTTGGATTTGAACTTTACAGCCTTTGTCTAAACGTGACTTTGATCTGGATTTGACTGATATCCACAATGATATGAAATACGATTTTCCAAATGGTTGACATCCGTGTTCCAATCATGACAGTCATCTAAATGGATGTTCGACTCAACCGCCGGGAAGCGGTTTCACCATCAAAAGAACACTGTTTTTAATAATGCTCTGTCATCCGTTAGCCTTCAAGCTAAATTGCGTCAGAGCTGAGCTGCTACACAGTAGGGCTACACACAAGCACACCGAGGAGAGCGATGCGGACAGCAAAACCAGCACCTTCCAAATGCTGCTTTTGATTTTACGTTGAGCCCTTTTGTCCTGAACGTGTAAAAAATGTGCATGAAAGATGCATGAATATGAGAAGATATAGCGCAAAATTGGCATATGGCAGTGGCCACCGAATCTTTGTTTTTCGATCTATTAGATATCTGTGAATATAAGGTGTTCGTTCCTTTTTTACCCTAATCATGCTAACAGAGGCGCTGTTCGCTCCATCATTGCTCCTGGCCCGCTGTGACCGTCTAGAGACTCACACAGATGTTGCCGATATTGATTTTACTGAGAATGGATGCTCACTGTGCTATCCTCACATGGATACAATCAGAAATGATGACACACGCACAGAATAACACACACACACACGCACACACGCACACACGCACGCACGCACGCACGCAAACGCACACAGACACAAACACACAAAGCGCCTTGGAGTGATACAATATTTTGATTATGAAATCATAGTCGTATAAAACAATATAGAGACTTAAAGAGGGTCTTTGATTCTGCCAACACCAAACATAACAAGCAGACACTGTCACCACACAGAAACTGAGGGAAGGTCTTTGATTTTGTCAACAGCCAACATAACAAGCAAACTCCGTCTTCTAGATCCACCACGCTAGTGCTCCTCCCAGCTAACTTTGAAATAAACACTTTAGCAAAATATCATTCTTTTTGCATCGATCTTTTGATTGCTTAAATGCAGCCAAGAAACAGCTGGATATTAAAAGCTGAAGACGTGAATCATAGAATTCATCCAATAAATTGCAGGCTGTGAGAGACGCGGCTTATTAGAATTGATTGCGTGTTTTGCCCAAAGCAATTTCTGTCAACTTTCCATGCCATACTCAGACAAAATAAACACATGGATTGGCACACATTCACGCATATAACACTGGCGATTGCAAATGCAATAAATGGCATTGCGCTATGAAAAATCACTACAGGGCAAAATGTGTCAGGGTTGTTTTTTCTTTTAACTAAAGCGCCACACTTTCAGAACACCATTTTTCACACAACCACTCCGGCTGCGCCATTATTTTGAAATCTGTTTGGCGACGGACCCTGGTTTTGTTTACTGTAAGCTGGGGGTCATTCTGCCCTCGCATGCAGCGCTGTGTGACCTACTCAAGCCTGATTGGACGATTTAGTCTCTGAATTTGCTCTAGCAGCTTTTGTTGGGTGTAAATGAGCAGGATAAATTGAAATGAAACTATTGATGCCTCACTCTGAGAAATTTAATAAAAGAGGGAATTGCTGCCATAGATTACATTTTCACCAGAGTCCATTTTGTATCGTGATTATGAGGGATGTCATGTGAGAGTGTAACAGCTGATTTTAAATGGTTGTTTCAGAGCAGGGGGTTATCAAAGAATACAATACAAACAATTAGGTAAGAACAAAAAAAAGTGAGGTGTCCATTTACTACCTCTGTCAGATCACCATTGAGCCTCTCATCAATCACTGTCACGGACTTCACTAAAAGCTGTCCGGGCTCATTAGACAAGCCGCCTCACCCGTCAATCAAGCCGGTGCAATCAAAAGGCGAGGGATAATGAAGACCTTAATAAGGGTGCAAGAAAGGAGGAAGATTAGTGAGCACGTCCCAAACAGTTTAGATCATCAGTCGATAAAGGTCATCTCTATCAGTGTCGTCTCCAGCTGTAGGAAGCTAATTAAACAAGCTATTTACATACAGAATACAATTATTCCACACGGTGGCTCTATTCATCGAGCCGTTGGCCAATGGCATCGCTCATAGCAAACCCCCCCACCAACCCACCGTAAACCCTCTCACGGTATTTCACGGCATTTGGAAATACCATGAGGCATATTGAAGATTAGATGAAATGAATAGCGATACAGAAGTCGAAGTCTGTTGCTTTCCACACTGGCTTAAACATGTGGAAATTCCAGCCGACAGTATAAGCCTCCACAGCCAATTCCAACCTCGCAAGATTCCTGTGCAGACCACTGTGCCTGCCAGAGTTTAATCCAAATCACAATTAGTTGCTTTAAATTAATTGAAAAGTCTGTATTTTGGGTTTTGGATGACATTAGGCTCACTTGGTCTTGTTGATGCAGTTGAAATAAGCCCTGTGTCACAATTCGCTAGGGTATGTAGTTTAGCCAGGTGGAAAAGGTGACAATTCCCACAATAGCAATCAGTGAATAAAGCAAGCAATGGCCAATCTCTCTGTGAAAGTCACACACACACACACACACACACACACACACACACACACACACACACACACACACACACACACACACACACACACACACACACCTCACACAAGCCCTCCCTCCCACACACACGCACACACGCAGCTTCAGGTAAACACGCTTGACCTGCCTTTGAAGGTCCCATAGGGAAGGGCATTCTGCTGCACTGTCTAAAAGGCAGCATTCGTCTGGCACGGTGCCTCATTTCAGGTGATTTTAATGAGTGTGACTGATTGCAGGTGTATGCCTGTGCTAGCGCTGCATTGGCTAAGCCAAGGTAAAGCCTGCTTAATTGCCCAATTAGCGCTGGAGTTTTCTGGAGTTCCGGGCTTCGATTTAATGCAAATGAACGTGGAAGCAAGGCGTTTTCCCAAAAGGGGTCCATCGCCACGTTCCTCGACTGGAAACGGCGTCCGTCGGTCTCTACAGAATCATGAGGCGGTCGATGGCAGTCGTTTTAGGACGTTGTTGTGACCCAATACTATTACCAGTTTTCAACGGCGAGAGCCATTCCGTCAATGCCAACGGTATTATTATCATTACAGAAAGTTGTGCTTAGCATCCGACGTTAAATATACCCTGTTACATTGACATAAATAGACATTAGCATAACACCGCACAGATTCGCTAGCAGATGGTTTAGAGGCAAGGTTGTAATTAGTGGCTGTGAGTGAAGGGAAGGGCAGCGTGGAATCGATGCATATGTAATGTAAGGGTATGGATGTATATGTAATATACTTTCCACAGATTTACAAGTCTCAAATCGGGGTCTGCCAAAAGAGAGCTTGTTCTTACCCTAATCAAACAAGCCATAGCGGATGACATGGGCCAGCCATTAAAATGACCTATCGAGTTATCCCAAAAATTAAAAAGCTCTGCTCTGCCCTCAAAGTATCAAAGAATCAAACCATAAAGCATAAAGCGATGCATTTGGCATCGCTAGGTGTTGAAGGCCAGGTCTAATGATGTAATTTAGCTGCCGAGACTGCTGATAGTCTCGCTTTTGGGGACGTTTATTGTTCACTGTTCAATACCAAAGTAGTGAAACCAGACAATAGAGCACATCATTATTGTATTTTTTTCACCCTGTTCATTAGAGCCGCCTCTTAAGCTTTTCTTAGCCGAAGCCTCGTGAATTGATTATCTCAAGAAGATAATTAGGGCACCAGTGACGTCGAATAGGACATCTTGCGGGGAGCGAGGCAGTGAGACCGCAGTGAGAACCCTGGGACTTGTGCTGCCAGTCATTTCCAAGAACACAGATTGCTTTTCTTCCTTTTATTTATTTTATTTTCCTGGTATTGAATACAGACGTTTCATACATAGGACACAGTGCTGATGAGGGCATGTCCCTATGAATGTATTATACATGTTCTGTGTTTGCCTGGCTCGAATGTTGAACTATACTAAGAAGAAGTACACTTTTATAGACCCATGCCCCCTGTAGTGGATGGACTGTAGTGGTTTAGAAAGTGCTTCCTTGAAACTTTGACACGGGTGCTTTTATATTATGAAGTAGAGGAAGAAAAAAACCCTGTTCGATTGTGTAATACATGTAAATCAAATGCAAATCATTGCAATGGTTCCTCTGACAAAACTGAGCATGATGAAATGCCTCACTTTTCTTGTCAAAATGAGTTTCCCCCAAAAAAATCATTTCACCTTCATTTGTATTAACAGGCAAAGTTGTACAGTTTGTTCTGAGACAAGAACGTTTATCTGACTTTACCCATTTTTGCAGAACGCTTTATAAAAGCAGCACTTTTCTCGAATATTCTGATTGGACTCTGGGGCTGAGAGAGGCTGCACAGCTGTTGCACACTGAGTAATCAGTGTGCAACAGGTTAAACCAGCCATCATCACACTCTGGAGAAAGATCTCCTGTAGGGCAGTGGAGCACCTTTGCCATGCTCATTGCCTGCAGGATGTACAAAAGAATGGCTTTAACATCAGCGCCCTGCGACCTTTGTTTGGAGGTGCCCAGGAAAAGTCCCCTAGGTGGGGTGTGGCAGCCACCTAGGTGATGGTGTAGCAGGGACCTTGCTACATCCACCAAATTAACTCAGACATTGTGATCGTTGATATATGCATGTTTTAAAAGGCTTGGTTATATTTTGAAGCACATCTGTTTTATACCACAAAGTAGGGCTCAGAAAATGTAAACATGTCAATATCGAAAAATGGAACCAAAATGTTGGTTCCCCCCCCCCCCCCCCCCCCCCCCCCCCCCCGAAGAGGTCCAGCACATAAACTCCCAGGAATCAGGATATCAAAAGATGGCTCCGTTTTGCCCTCTCATTGCATTGTGCAGTCCGCAGCCCCTTTGTTGGTCAGTGCCCCAAAGCCAGTAGCGGCTATCTGCCAAGAGCGATGGACAAGAGGTATATGTCACACCAAGCGGTCTCATACCAGCATCCTTGTTTGACTGTAAAATGTTGAATGTCCTCCACAAAATAGTGAATCATTTGCTTCACCTGCGCTATAGATTTGCAATCGGTTGACTTCAAACCCAGGTAGTTCTGAATTCAGTGCGTTAAACATTGCATCGTGTACATGGAGATCCGTCTCTCTGTCTTTCTCTCGTTCTTAAACACACCTCAATCCCCATCTCGGTCCCCACCTGTTGAACAAGCAACGACAGCTGGTATCCCGAGCCTCAAAACATGTCATCTCTTTGAAATCGGATTCTGTATACAAGATTATATATGTAATTCAAAATCCAATGGAATTGGGGTCCAGAAATGCATGGGCTCTCCAGACCCGCTGCACCTCTGAGCCGGCATGTCTTCCAGGCCCAGATCTCTTTTGTTCTCAGTGTTTGTCTGCTCCCTGTACCTCCTCCTATGCATCCCTCTGAATCCTCGCTTCTTTATCTGTAAGTTTCTTTTTTACTATATTGTCTCTGTCAAATGTCAAGTAGCAGCTTCCAGCTCATTCCTGTTGTGGCATTCACACACACACGCACGCACACTCACACACACCCTCACACATATCTGCACACACCCATGAGCACACATCTCACAAGTACACACACACACACACGTACACACATGCGCACACACCTCACAAGGACACACACACACGCATCTTCACACACCCTCGAGCACACATCTCACAAGCACACACACAAACACACACACACACACACACATGCACATACACACTTGAGCACACATTTCAAAGCATATGCACACACACACCCACACACACACACACTTTGGTGGACAAGCTCACGCACTCACACACACTCGACAAGCTATGCACAATTCTCTCTCTCACACACAAATACACACTTCATCAATTCATAATATTCATACAGACACACACACACACACAAAATCTGACCTAATTCTCCGTCCTGTCCTCCATGCGTTTGTGTAAATCCTGACACTCCGAAGAGAGCTGTGGTCATGCGCAAAGCGGGAGCTGGAGCGAGTTCTTGGATGCCAATCAAAGAGCTAATCATCTGCAGTGGGGAGAGCGGAATTATAGAGCAAGTGCCGAAGGACTGACATCTCACTCCTGATTTTAGGGCAGCCTGTGTTTTTAGCGTGGCGCGTAGAGCGACAGAGGGCTGTTTACCTGCGCCAAACCTAAATAGGTGTGAAGGTATTCGTCCTTACGTTGCTGGGAGAACTGGGCCATTCGTGGGTCCTATCCCCTGATATACGGCTGTCTGTCAGTGCACATGTCACCGAATCTGAAGCCTGGCAACCCGGTTGTTGTCTTGAATGGTTGACACCGCTGTCAGTGTGTGGACGTGTTTATTGGATGCATTCATTTCAAAATGCTCTGATTGGCCACAGAGGACAGAAAACTGCTGCATAAATTCAGAAATTCTTCTTGAAAGATTAATGAATGAAAAAATAATGAACACACGCACACACAACAATGTCCCGAGATAAAATAGAGACACACAGACGCATAGGGATGGATCTGTGGCAGAAGATATATTCAATGTTAAGCTAACAGTCAGCATGGATGTGGCTTGGACTGAGATGGCTGCCTGAGATCGGTACCTGCTCATTTGTGGCCAAACAAATGAGTCCTGGCTAATTTGCAGCAAAAGATAGTGCCTCGACCTACGAGCGCTCCCGCGACTGGGCTGTGTGGCTAATGAGAGCGAATGAGACTTTGCACAGCCAATCGCTAACAAACTGTTGTTATTTTGTGCCTCATTAATAGCAGCTGTTTGATAATGCTCAGATGATCTCCGTGTCAGCACACATTACCAAGGCAATCCTGCAGATTGACTGCATAGAAACCAATCATTATTGATCCCATAGACCCTGGGAGAGACTAGGGTAGAGTGGAAGAGAAAGAGGGAGAAGGGAGAGAGAGAGGGGCAGAGAGAGATAGAGAGAGAGAGAGAGAGAGAGAGAGAGAGAGAGAGAGAGAGAGAGAGAGAGAGAGAGAGAGATTGGGACAGGGAGATGGAGGGAGGTGGAGAGGTAGAGAGAGAGGTAGAGAGAGGGAGAGGGAAAGAGAGAGAGAGAGAGAGTGAGGTAGAGAGAGGGACAGAAAGAGGTAGGGAGAGAGAGAGAAGGAGAGGTAGAGAGAGAAGGAGGGAGGGAGAGAGAGAGGAAAATAAAGAGAGGGACACTGCTAGTTTGTCAGCTGCCAAGAATTGCTCGTTCTAAAAGACATCTTTATGGCGAGGACCCAGGCCAGAGTAAGTACCAATATCTCTACCCAGCCCTCTTTTCCTCATCAACTGGCTATGGTGCTTTAAATTAGACCAAAAACACTCACACACACACACACACACACACACACACACACACACACACACACACACACACACACACACACACACACACACACACACACACACACAAACACACACATACACACAGGCCTCAGTGTATTGTCAGTAATAAAACAATAGACGGAATCCGGCGTGGGGTTTTGTATTGGAACATTGTACAGATGTGATTGCGACAGGTCAGTGCCTTGAGTATTTGAATGGGAAATGTCCTAGTAATTATATACTGCCATATTAGACACGGCATGCATGTAAGTTGATGATAAACAAATAACCAATCAATGCTTAATTTGCCGCCTTTGTGGTCTGTCGTATCATCCGGTCAATATTTTATCATGGCCGTTCCACAAAAGCCATCCACCTTAGTGCTTAATTGTTGCTGCTTATGTCAATAATCAAGTTGGATGATCTGAAAAGCCTGAGTTGATTATGATACTATTTCTGAGATAAATACACCAACCAATCTTTCATTTGGGATGTGTGCTGTATTTAAAGCAGTGCAAAGAGCAATGCAGTACTGCAACCAAATGCAATTTTGTATGTTTTCCATCTGATTCTGTCTCTCTCTCTCTCTCTCTCTCTCTCTCTCTCTCTCTCTCTCTCTCTCTCTCTCTCTCTGTCTCTCTCTCTCTCTCTCCCTCTC
Source organism: Pollachius pollachius (assembly GCF_949987615.1). NCBI lineage: Eukaryota > Metazoa > Chordata > Actinopteri > Gadiformes > Gadidae > Pollachius > Pollachius pollachius. The sequence goes on along the minus strand of NC_136944.1, from coordinate 19,178,411 downwards.
TCTACATCTCTCTCTCTCTCTCTCTCTCTCTGTCTCTCTGTCTCTCTCTCTCTCTCTCTGTCTCTCTCTCTCTCTCGCTCTCTCTATCTACCTCTCTCTACATCTCTCTCTCTCTACATCTACCTGTCTCTGTCCACCTCTACTCTATTGCTCTCTACAGCTGTCTCTCTCTACTTCTCTCTCTATCGCTCTCTCTCTCTCTCTCTCTCTCTCTCTCTCTCTCTATCTCTATCTACATCTCTCTCTCTCTACATCTACCTTTACCTCTATTGCTCTCTACATCTGTCTCACTCTCTCTCTCTCTCTCTCTCTCTCCCTCTCTCTCTCTCTCTCTCTTTCTCTAAGCCAAACACATTTCTCTGGTGCTTGTCTTCCCCCTCCTGAATGGCGGCTTTGCGAGCTGCCAATTAGGTGCAGCTCTCCCTGTCCGGCTGATGGGAGTGATGGAGGGAGGTGGAGGTGTGGCTGCTAGAGCTCAGCCCCTGGAGGGGACAGCCGGGGTAAAATACGAGTGTCTTGCCAATCCAAATGAAATGCAAGGTGTGCGACGATTCCTCCCCCCCCTCCCCCCTGCTGCTGTTTATCAGCCCCCTGTGCGTGCGCCCGAGTGCGGGCCGACAGGACGCAGTAAATCTCCACCATTTTTTACTATTTAAAATGTTATTCATTGCTTATCGTCTCATCAACCATCCTTGGTGAGGCGGGCTGTGAACATCCCCGCTCTGTGTGTGTGCATTATGCACTGGGGGCACCGTACAGCTGGAAAAGACCCCCCGACTTTTTAGAAAAACGAAGCACATGAATATGTACGCTAGGGAATTATCTTACAAACATGGATGCGTTGTACTGTATGAATGATCAAGTTAAGCACCGTTGGAATTCCAAAGTAAAAGATACGTTTCTCGGATGGGTCGTTTTTGATTAATGTGTGCAAATATGTGTGTGTGTGTGTAGGTGGACTGCATGTATTTGTATGTGTGTGTGTGTGTGTGTGTGTGTGTGTGTGTGTGTGTGTGTGTGTGTGTGTGTGTGGGGGGGAGTGTGTGTGTGGCTGTGTGTGTGTGTGAGAGTGTGTTTGTGTGTGTGTGTGATTGTGTATGTGTTTGTGTGTGTATGTGTATAGATGTATGTTTGTGTGTGTGTGTGTGTGTGTGTGTGTGTGTGTGTGTGTGTGTGTGTGTGTGTGTGTGTGTGTGTGTCTGTGTGTGTGTCTGTGTGTGTGCGTACCAAACGTATCGCCAGGAGTAATCTAATTATCCCAATGCTCAGTGGAGGGCACAGAAGGATTGCGGGGGTTAAGTACTGCATTGCATTAGCCGGCTCACACTTATCACCCATAACAATCAATTATCTATAATTACCCTGATATCAGCGGTAAAAAGAAGCCCATCCCATTCGTCTACCCGGAAGATTCCAGGAAGACTGCACCTTTCAATTCTTGCAACTGTCATCATTCCCGTGGTAAGATTCATTCAGCCGGGCTCACACAGCACACAATGTGAAGGAAGTCCGGGATTAAACCAAATCGTCGAAGAGGCTTATGATGCCGGCTGTATGATCACAATAGCAGTCTCCCACAAGAGAGCACGGTCGGCGGGGAAGAAGCTCATTTGGCCTTGGGTGAAGGAGGTTCTTCCTCGCGCATGAATAATGGAGCGAAATCACGACCAAAATCTATTCCACAATAAAAGCATCTCTCTAGACATTTTTTTCAACCTCTTGTTACTACATCTGAGATTGTGCCTGTGCATATGCATGTGCATGTACAGAACACATTCGCAGACAAACACATCTATATATGTGTATATATACACTAACGCACACACACATTGGGTACAGGACTTGTCTGCTTTAAAGCACAATCACTAGTATGTGTATGCATGCATACATATGCATGTATGTTTATATTCAGGAATGTATGTATGTATGGATGGATGGATGGATGGATGGATGGATGGATGGATGGATGCATGTATGTACGCATGTATGTACGTATGTTTGTGTGTGTGTCACTATAATTATAGGTGGGTGGATAGCCAACTGACACCTGTTCCCCTCCCCCAACACTTCACTACCACGTATTTCTGCACTGGGTAATGTCAATCATTAATGAATTCCCAGGAGGCCCTCAAATAACCCCATGCAGTCCTTTATGACTGTTCCTTCCCTATTGGCGCTGTCAAGGTTAAGGGATTGTGTCGTTCACCTGCCACTCCAGAGCCCTGTCCAAGTTTGAGTTTATAAGAAGCAAGGGGGAAAATATGTGTCTGGGTGTGTATGAAAGTGTGTGTGTGTGTGTGTCTGTGTGTTTCTGTGTGTGTGTGTGTGTGTGTGTGTGTGTGTGTGTGTGTGTGTGTGTCTAAATATGATTATGTGTAGTTGCACGTGTTTGTGTGTATTTGTGTATATGTGTGTTTGCATGGGTCTATGTCTATAGTATGAATGGATGAATGTATGGATGTGTGTGTGCGTGTGCGTGTGTGCGTGCGTGCGTGGGTGGGTTTAGATCAGTTTACCAAAAGCACATGAGTGTTGGCCTAACTTTCTAACTTAAAAAAAGATTGGGGGCGACAAGACGATAAAGTTATACAATTTGAACAGATGTCTGTTTTCTGCTTGTTTGCTTGGTGAGGAGAAAAGGCCAACAATAATCAATATAGAGACATAACAGCATCTGCAACAACATCTGCTTCCCTCAGGGAATATTGAATAAGTGGATCATTTATTGGTTAAAGAGAAATTATTACATTCAAAAGCAAATCTGTCAACCATCACTAAGGTGTCTCTGGGCTAGCCTGTATTGCTTGACGCTAGCCTGATTAAAATCCCATCGCAGTTCATATTAACTTCAGGATGGATGGCAGATACTTATATAGGTTTTATGAAATAAACATTCATATAATTCTATTAAATGATCCCTCCTGACTTTAATATTTTCCCTTTGCAGATCCGAGTGGACTTTGTGTTAATAAAATTCAGCCATGCAACTTTAGAGGGCATACATTTCCGGCACTCCTTCCAAACAATACTGGTTATTAGTCACGCTACACTTGTGTCATTTTCCTCCTGAATTAAATTGTGAAACTGAATTAAATACTCTCTTGTACAGTCTCTTCAGAAGCCTGCATAATCACGTCACGAGTAAGGCCCTATACCAGACATTACACTATGCCGTTTAGGACCATGCAATCTCACACAATCATCTCTCGTGTCCATGATGGTAGGAGAGCCTTCATCAAGCCTTGGGGGAAAAAAACAACCATTTGTGCCTCATAATGGAAATGTTGGCAGGAAAGGAGACTCAAAGGCCAGAGAAGGTGCACAGCCTATTCTCAAGTGAACTCCCTGTTCCGGCGCCATTCCGAACCATCGAGATGTGCGCGAGTTAACCCTCTGTTTCAGTCTGAATATTGAGTACTGTGCGAAAAAAGAGAAAAAGAAAAGCGATCGGGCTGAGGTCTACGCAGGAGGGCGGTGTGTCACCACCCGCGGCAACGTTGTGATACTTTTTGAGTAGCGTCATTGTGTGTGTGCTATATAATGAGCGACCTTGAATATGAAATGCGCCACACAACGGGTCTTTATACTGAGGGGTTTAACCCTGACTCGGACGGCGACATCGCGCCTCATGACGGCAGTGCCACGTCCATCACATCACGTGGTTGCATAATGGCGTGCCCTATGGTTGGTGGAGTAGGCTTTATTTCCTTGACCTCATGACGTTTCCTTGACCTCATGATGAGGTCATGAGGTTCCATCGAGGTCAATGAAAAGAGGTTTGGTAAAGGACATCGGTTAGGAAAGGACGTCATATGTTTGACTATTCAAATGCAGAAAAATGGATTCTTAACATGGCACGGACAATTTGAAAGCCCATGATTCAGAACCAGGATGGGCGATTTGGATAGAGTGCAGCGTCCGAGGTGTATGGGCTTACTTGGTTCAATCCAGCAGCTACAACAGTATCAAGGTTATATTCGGCCATATCAGGGAAGTAGCCTTCAAAGCCAGTCATATGAACGCTGGAGGCCTCTTTCAAAGTGTATGTCTTTGTTCTGTATCGTAGCATTTGGTAGAGATCTATTTCTTTTTTTAACAAAGGCAGATGTTTCTGATGTTCAGGTCGGACTAAGGTAACCCTTACTACCCATCAGGGAACAAAATATATTGATAAGACATAATGATATATAAAATAGAATAAACAAAATAAGATACAGCCCTACTTTATAGTATCCTATCTATTATAGTATTATAGTATCTTATCTACTACTTTACCTTTGTTTTGGTATTTTCAATACCATGAAAACCCCTGAACTTCTGGGCATCATGGAACAGGGAGACACTGGGAGTCAAGGCTTTTTTCCCCTGCAAAGTTATTATCACATCCGTGCTTCCAGCCTTTATGACACAATTAAGCAATATCACACAAGGGAGTGCTGTTGTACTTAGTATCAACACGGCTGTGATACGTCTGAAGGTACGAGGACCAAAGATAAACAGAGCCGTGCTGATGTTCAGTAGAACAACAAGACCGCCAGTGACATGTTGCATTTATACAACGGTTCTAAAAGCGCCATTGATAATTTGTTAGTTAACATTCTTAAGCAACAACAGATTACGATGTGTTTTTTTATTTAATAATTTATTTAGTTCCGTCAACACAGATAGTTTTGTAATTGAGCTGGGTTTGGATATCTTACCCTTGCAACACATTTTCCTGTAAACTCGTTTCTACTTTGTGTAGGTCAACACGTGATGTGGTGGGAATTTGGACCACTGCAATCATTTCTGCCTAAACTGTATAAGAATTAAGAGTCATCCGAACTTATAACAATAAGGGTCATATATTTAAGTAATAAATATACAATAACATACAATAAACATACAACAAACATACAAAAATCCGAGGCCTCACAATAATCTGAGGCCCCAGAAGGGAGATTGCCCTGCATCTCGGAGCGAAAGGAGAAGGCCAATGCATTGGCAAAAGCAAGGATTTCTTATACAGTGGCACAGGTCTCAGAACTGCTGAGAACAGCTCTGCTCCACAGATGACGTGTGATGGAAAAATCCATATGTTGTTTCCCTTCATCATGTAAGCTCTGTCTCCTATTCCGTGCAGTGTCTAGCCACCCTGCCTGTTCCTAGCGTTATCTAACGTTAACCTTTGTGGCTGGGGTAAACCGTTCATGAGGGAGCAGAGATCCCCACATGCATTCTTCTACTTGATGAGAATGCAGGAAACTCTGTCCTTTAAGTTAACATTATTTGATTTTATCATTGACAATTATAATGTGGGGCCTCTTTGACCCTTGACCACCCCAAGGGTGTCAGCGAAAAGGCCTAATCAACAAATGGCAGTTACAGTGAGGGAAAATATCCTTTTCCCATTATAGTGACAGCAGGTCATCTTCTTTGTATCTCCTTCCTTATCTCTATGGTTCCGTGTATTAGTAAACCGGTAAAATAAGAGGCTGTGTCTGATTCTGAGTAAACTGTAAAAAGTAAAGGGCTTATGATTCTCAATAAAGGCGAATTATTGGGAAAAAAAACTGTGTGTAGAGATACATGCATAGTTAAAAGTCCCAGGGACGTTAAACTCTATATATCAGCACTCATGAAATTCCTCTTTTCTAACCAAAACACTAGGAAGGAACAAACTGTAAACACTTGATAATAGAGGTGATTATAGGCCATTGCATTAGCCCTAATGACCCTGGGCTGAGGTGGCCGCATGCATTAACACATAATATTGAGAAATATAATGTAGACCTGAGCCCAAACCATAATGCCTATGAAGTACATGCTTGAATGTTAACAATCAGCTCCCTCATTTCACCTCAAAGCTGCCCGCGTGAGAGTCCATCCCCAACAAAGAGCGCTTGTTTTTAGTGTCAGGCACTAAAGTACCAAAAAATCAATTTAGGGGTTGTATGCACATTTTGTTTTTCGTTGAATAGAAAAGACTGTGGAGGGACGTAACACATCGAGGTCAGTTATTCAGCGGAATTCTGCTAATAATAGGAAACATTTTGTCATGGCTATTTTGCTTCTTGCGTCTTTGTGATGAATGGAGAGGATAGAGCGAACCTGGGGTCTGGCCTCAGGGGGTAAAGTATGACGTTGCCAAACGCATGACTTCAAGTTAAAGCCCACCCCGAGTTGGGAATATTAACAAATGCTAGCGTGGTGGCAGAACTTTGGACCGTAGGAGCAGGAGATAACACAGTGACCTGACCCATTATCAGAAGCAGACGACGTTTCCTCGGAACTCCTTTTGTGCTGGAGTTAAGGATAGCCGGTGCAACTCTCTCGCTCTCAGATAAAAGCCCCAACGATTCGTCTTCTTCTTTCATATCCTCCAACATATCGTCGGGGCTTCTGTCACTGCGTGGTTTGAAGCTGCACGTTCTCACGGTTTCCTTTATTTTCGCAACCCAGCATACTTATGGGGCTGGACTTCTGTAAGCCCTGCGAGAACGGTTTCCAAGCGGAGAGAGATCCAGGACTGACCGGTGGCGGCTGCCCCTGTACGACTGCCAACTGCGGGACCTGCGGTGACCGCTGCTGTGACGTCTTCTGCCAGTTGTGCGTGGGGGTGTGCTGCAGCCTGTGCTCAGGGGACTGTAGCTACACCTTCTGCCACCTCTGTCTGGGTGTCACGCAGGACCTCGTCAAAGAGATCTCTGCCACAACCCCGCTGTCGGACAAGGAAGGCAAGTCAGACTGGATGGACTGTTGTGGAATCGTGTTATAGCCTCTTTGTGCTGTTTCAATGCATAGAGATTTGTTGATGTACATATATGTTTAAAGCAGCAAACACTGTTTTAACATTTTTATTTATTATAGGATATGCAGAATCCAAAAAGGCATGGCTAAAAATACCTCAAACAGACGCCCAAGAAGTCATTGACGCACAAGCCAAGGTTGTGCGACATCTGTAGCAGGTATACTTATCATTTTTTTCAACGGCAGTGCGCACGCTGTGTACTGAGCTGTGCTTGTTCCCTGCAATGTCTAGTATTAAATACTGTTTTGGGCAAAGCTGGGTTGTTTCAGATGATTGTGTTGCATGTTCCCTCTTGGGATGCAACACAACTAAACAAGTCTTTTTTATCATTTCTGCAATTAATCCACAATGACCCCCAAAGCTGTTTGTGGAAATGGTCCAGTGATTGCTATTGTGTGACACCAAGTGTGTTATAAGTGATAAGAGCATCTTTAAGCTCTCAGCCCGGATGTAGTGACCAGAAATCTCCAGATGAAACAATAACAAGTCCTCCTCACAACAAAGCATGGGGCGGGGAGAACAAGGACAGGGAGCGAGTTGTCATCAAACACTTCACAACGCTTCATCAACACAGCATGACAGTTCAAGATCCTTGCCTCATTCAGAAAGTACTAAAGACTTAATGCTGCGCCGTCGTTCAGGGTTGTGTCAACGTGCCCGGGTACGTGCCCATATAGAGGAACCCAAAGGCCAGCTTGTCGGTTGCCTATACTTTGGAGAAGTGGCAGATACCGGTTAAAGAGGGTGTGTCATTGTGGCAGTGGATCAAATAAACCTTATGTAACCTTGTTGTTGTTGCCCCGGGAAGGAGTCTAGGAATGCATGAATAACTATCAACGGAAGGAGGCTCATGGGAGCTGGAGGTTCAGCGTCCGGGCAGCTTGTGGAGCTGTGGTCACAGGGAGAGCCATGTGAAGGGAGAGGGAGGGAGCGTGGAGAATCAGGCTTTCTGAGGACTGGGTCACACCCCACAAACTGCTGCTGTTTGAACTTTATGGGGGTGAGGGAGGAACGGTTAGAGGGAGACTTTCGTCACGGTTCAAGGAGGGAGATATTTAGCGTTGGTGTTTTCGTTCTTTTTTGTGGTTGGTTTACCTAAAGGTGACCTTTCTTGTCCTCGGGTCCTTATGTGCACCGCAGCGTGTGGTTTGTTGCCTGACTAGATGGAGACTGATGCTTTCCTTGTTTGTTGCAGTGTGCACAGAGAGTCATGCGCCGCCATCGCTGCTGGAGGGGGGCCGCGAAGAGTGACACAAAGCATAAAGACTGCAGTGGGAGGCAGGACCACCAGCGCACACACCACGCCAGAAGCTATTCTGAAAGGTGCAGTGTGCACTCCGTGGACCACAAAAATACCACAACAATAAAAAATAAAATAAAATACTACCTTTCATTCCTCATGACATTGTCTCATCCCCCTCATCATCATCATAGTGTTATTATTTTTATTTAAACCTATCTCTTCAGGACCACCTACAACATTTGACAAATCATCCTCGCCGTCTTCCACTCTCTCCCGCTCTCTTAATGTGTTGCATATTGTTGTGGTGTTGTTTATTTTTTCCCTTTTGTTTGATTGCCTGTACTATCTGTATTCCTTTTTTATTTGTAAAGCGTCTTTGAGTAATTAGAAAAGCGCTATAAAAAACTGATCAATTATTATTATTATTATTATTATTATTATTATTTGTATTATTCCGCTAGAAGTCTATAATCAATTCCATCGTGTGTTCAGACGCGCGTGGCGCAGCGGCTGTCAAGGTGTTGGGGGGGGAGATAAGAGTCGCCGGCCCGCCGACAGGAGGCATGACCAATCTGACAGCTGCTGGAAGCTCTGTGGTGCGTGGACCGGGGACTGTTTGATCAGCCTGGAGTGTGGCCCCGTCCCGGCGGGGCATCTGCCTACGCCTTCACCACGCGCGCCGATTGGGCGTCGGGCATGCGTGCTAAGGTTAGTTCACCGTTTCAAAGTATGTGTGTGTGTGTGTATTTATGTGTGTGTGTTTGAATACACCCACCAATCTGTGTGTTGTCTTGGCGAGAGATATTGTGTCTAGGACCGAAAAGACTTCTAAATGCAAAAAAGCAAACAATAGTTGTAGTAAATGTATCTATTTATATCTATTTATCTTTATGTATATGCATACACCGGTATCCTCTCTAGCAGAGTGATCCCCGAACACACTGTCTTTTAACGGTTTCACCCCCTCCCCAGAAGGATATTGTCCTTATATGAAAGGAGACACAGTTCCACCCCCTCCCTGCAATTAAAATGCCCTGACTTCAAAGATGGGAGTTGTTTACCTAAAGGCCAGCGATTCCTGCATGATCGCCAAACAGATACTGTATATGCAGGAGGCGAACACTGCTTTCTTGTGACCGGTTTACGCCAGGCAAAAGGTTAACAAAAGGGCAGCTAGATAACTCTAGTCACAAGATGGGGTGGCTAGTTAACACAGCCCGTAGAGGCAAAATTAAATCATTTAAAAGTATGCAACATGTGGATTTTTCCATTACAGTGTGTAAATTAAAATAACGTGTGCAAAATTGCAGTTAGCGACGACAATCTGTTCAGATTGCCTCATCTAGACTGTGTCTCTACATATTTGACAATATCACTGTCTCCTATGAAATCTCTGCCTGCGATTTTTATAATGGAGGCATTGTGTAGCCTCGGCGGAAAAGAATGGATTGTTATTCTAATGTTCTGGCGAGAGAAATTATAATTGGTATTCGTCTTGTATCTCCTCGCATATTCAGAGTGAAGATAGTGACGCCCGGCCAAACTCCTGCCATCCTGCAGCTCATCAGCAGAACTCCACCAGAGCCACACCAGGCGGTGGCGGCTGCGGCACCACCCATCGCACCACCCGCTCCCGTTCGGTTTCATGTTCATCCAAAGGCTGGATAAGGACAACTAAAAAGACCGTTGGCTACAGCGAGGTTGTTCAGCTCTCGACGAAGGAGCCCAGGACTGTGAGGGTGCTATGTGCCGTTTATGATGCACTGTGCTCGTTTCTATGTGTTTTTCTCGTGTTGCCCTCTGGGAAGTGGTGATGCCTATTTATACACATTGATGACGTGCCGTTTATATTTCTGGAGGCAAAGCAAACATTTGGTGTCACGTTGGGGTATACTTAACAAATACATGATCTGATTTAGCGTCATTATCCGAAGACCGTTGAGTAAACAAGCGCACAGCAGTCCATAGACCAACAATTCCTCGTTTTGGAACAGACCGTGTCTTGAGCCATCCCTCACAAGTTTATCATTTCACCAGCGTGTGCACTCATTTTTAATAACGATATTGAGTGTGCATGCATCCATCTTTGTACATTAAATCTAACTCAAACGCGCACCCCTCTCTCATATAGTTGCTTCGAAATTGCCTAGTGACCTAGTTTGCTCTGCAAATAATCACTCCTTTTCTATTTTCAAGTGTGCAGGTCTCCAGTTGTGTTGTATATATGCCTTCATAAGTACAAAATCCTAATGGTTATGTATATGTCAATAAAGTCATTATTTTTTGTATTCAAATTGTTCTTCTGTTACATTGTGTTATGGCTCTGTAATATAACTTGTGACTTGTACATCAGAATGCATCATAGGATCTTTTGTTGCAGAGACTCAATAGACAGAACTTTGAGTACAGAAAAATTCCTAAATCAACACAAATATACCATAACCTAGGCTAGTGAGCTAACATTGTTGTCATGTGTCTCATGAGTGACAAATCATTTAAAGACGAATTACTACACAATGACCAAAAAACCTTGACTCTAACATAATAACATTCCAATGCACCTATGGTTCCAAAATAAAAGCCTTCATTGCCATGTGACTTTGCGATGTACAAACCCCCCATTGGAATTGAGTGGTGCAACTGAAAGGGTTGAATTCATATCAGATTGGGTTGGGGTTACATGTAATATATTTGTATTGTTGTTTGCAATGATGCATTGTAAGCAATCAAATATGCCAGATCATTTATAAAAAAATATTTAATCGAAAATATCAGGCTGATAGTACCTAAAACATTAAATTCCACTGTCCAAAGTTTCCAAGCTGTGGGTTTAAGTGTGTCCATACATGTTTCCATGCACTTATACTGGTCTACACAGAGAGTGTAGACCAGTATAAGTGTATTGGGAGAGCCAGGCCACGATAATGACGGAGAATCTGTTGCCAAGAGCCCCTTCCTTCCATTCCCTCTGCAGCCACTGTGTCCTGCTATTGCATTGTGATGCTTTTACTGGACATCCAGTCTGAGAGTTGAGGAGAGAAATCCTGTGTAGCTGTCAGTCAGGTAAAAAATGTTTCCCTGCCTCCTCCTTGAAATTAACCTTCATGCTCCTCAACGACAGCTGGTCAAGATCTAGCCTGCATGTTACTCTTTGGGGTTGAACTGTGGTCAAAATAAGGTCAACACCTCATGCCTCCGGTTTTATTTATCCTGGAAACACGCCAGATTCAAACTGTTTCATTATTTTTGATGTTTGTTTTTTTTCACTCTCGAAAACTCGACCAGCCAAGCCGAAAAACTCTTCTCTGACCCCTTTCACTAATTGAGCACTTCTACCGCAGTGCTCATGTGTTTTCTAACAAAAATCACTTTTTTCGCTCCACCTGTCAACAAACCCGCTGAGCTGTCAGCTTAGCTAGAACCGGTTGGATGTGAGGTGTGAGGTTCTCATCCCCAGAGGACCACAGAATAAGTTCTGCCACGTCTGACAGCTGACTCTAGCTTCTGCCGAATACGGCTTTCTCTCTCTCTTCCTCCGTCATTAGGTCCGTATGCCACAGACAGCTGAAAAAAACCCGGGATAAATGTGATCTTAACAGCACAAGACTTGAGCGCTATACGTCTAAGGGACCGCATACGGCCATTGACGTTGAGTTTCACGTACAACGATGGCATCTCATGGCAGCTGCCTAGCTTCGGCTTTTAATAGCTTCTCGCCACTAGCCTTGATTCTCTAACCATCTCTCGAAAAACCGGGAGACTTTACCGACGTTGTAAGTTATGCGATAGCTAATGTGGGTCAAAGCCCAGCCCCCTAATGGAGTGTTTCTTGGCTGGGGTCCCGTCCCTGTATTTCCACTCCCCACTGTTTGATGGTTTGTGTGATTCTGAAGATTCAGAGCGGTGCCCTGCCGAGAGTAGTGAGGGACAGCTAAGAGAGTGAGGGTCGGAGAGGTTGGACCCAATGAGTTCTGGCGAGATTGGGTTTTATTTTTTGTTCACTTTCACAGACCTCCATCTTATCCTGCGTGCCATCCATCCACACCCCCTCCCCCCAACACACACGCACACACACACACACACACACACACACACACACACACACACACACACACACACACACACACACACACACACACACACACACACACACACACACACACACACCACACAGACAGTCCCCCCACTCAATTTCCATCTCACTATGGGAGAATCGGAGTGATATAAAGCGGTGAGTGTGAACTTGATAAGGCGGTCTGGATGGGAAAGGGGAGAGGGGAGAGGATGGTGGCTTTGCAGAGACAGGGAGAGAGGCGGAAAGGAGGGCAGAAGCACACATTATTCAACCCCCCCCCCCCCCAATTTCCCCATGCATGCCTTGGAGCACACAGGTGTGCCGCACATGTTTTACCAATAGCTTTACCTTGATATAGGGCCATAGGGCCCGGGCTACCACTCTCATCAGCAAATGACCAACACTAAACTCCAGGCAAGAAACATTATAATTATTTTTTTACCGATAAAACTCATAGGACAGCTTTCGTTTCCCTGTTTTGTTTTTGCTTTTGCATTGCAGTAATCAAACACCCCCCCCCCCCCCCCATGCCCCAGGCCCAGCCCCGGTTTCCTCTCTCAGGTGGAGCCGGACCAGGGCCGAGGTGCACTCATACATATAAACACAGACGGAGAGACACAGCTCATCTTTCATGCATTGCACCACGTTAAATGATAACAAGCCAGTCAAACAGAATCTTTGCACATCAAACAGCGGCCGTAATCCACCGTCCCAGCAGCAGCACAATGCAAAGTGACCAACTCGGGCACAGCGTGCATTAGCAAACAGTACCGTGGGTGCGTAAGTGTGTAGAAGTGTGTAAGTGTGTGTATGTGTGTATCTGTGTGTTCGTGTTTGTGTGTGTGTGTGTGTGTTTGTGTGTTCATGTGTGTGTGTGTGTGTGTGTGTGTGTGTGTTCCTGTGTTCGTGTGTGTGTGTGTGTGTGTGTGTGTGTGTGTAAGTTTGTGTGTGTGTGTGGTGTGTGTGTGTATGTGTCTTTGTCTGTGTCTGTGTGTTTGTGTCTGTGTGTAGATGTGTGTGCCCTCATTAGTTTTAAGTAAAGAAAGAAATCAATAAGAAAAAAATAAAAAAGAATCCTAATAGCGGATTGTCTGGGTGTGCGTGTCGGCGGTTTGCATTTTAATGTAAGGGGCTGGCAGGCCATTAGCCTGCGCGTTAAGGGGAATCAGATGCTGGCCTTGCTCCAGAGGCCATTAGCCAGGGAGGTCAGAAACAAGACAAACTGGTAATTGACTAGCAGGCTCAGGTAAATTGCATGTAAAAGGCAGCCTCCCTGGGAGACAACGCGCTGGTGGTAATGGTTTATCATCACAGTGGGTAAACAGGATCCAGCATCACAGGTGGAGCACCGCATGGGGATTTCAATTGGCATGGCTGTGGGCGGGCCTATTACTGTGTGTGTGCGTGTGTGTGTGTGTGTGTGTGTGTGTGTGTGTGAGTGAGAGCGTGTGTCAGTTTTGGTGTGTGTGCATGTGTGTGAGTTTGCATATTCATGTGCATATGTATGTGTATGTGAGTGTGTGTAAGTGTGAGTTTGCGTGTGCCTCTGTGTGTGTTAAAGATCCTCTCAGGTCCGGATCTGCCAACAACCCAGTACAACCACATTAGCATACTGAGACTCCCTGTGTCCGCGGTGGCTGTGTCCACAGAGGAGCCGTCGCCATGGAGCCCCCACCGCTCCACCAATAAAGGAGAGGAGGAATACTTTTGAACACATTGGTAATTGCAAGTGATGCAGGAAACAAACGGCAGGCACCACCTGCGGCGTAATTCAGCCCGACGTATGTATAGATCCAGCGAGTACTATTTGCATCCTCCAAGGGACAGCCTGTCCGTCACACTATAGCGGGTGCTGCATATGCATGTGTTGATGTGTTAACCTGTGATTAACGTGTGTGTGTGTGTGTCTGAAGTGTGTGTGTGTGTGTGGTAAGGGGTTGGTATTTGTATTGAAGGCCAGACGTGAAAAAGCTGCTTACATGATGGGAGCAAGTTGAACTGCATGCATGCATCGACTTCCCTTATTTTTCGCTTCCTTTTAAAACAAGCTTGACCATAATGTGTTACTCGTGCAAATTGCTTATTGATCAAGGGTGACAGGCACTGTGGTTCTGGGCGCACGCTCCAATGATGTTCCTATTGACAAGTATGTTTTATGGATCCCGGTGAGCCAGTTGACAAATCTTCTTACTGCGTCTGGTGATGAACTTAATTATATTCATCGCAATCGCTCCCCCGTAGCTTTGTGATTCTGTTTGAAATTCCAAGGATTAGAAAAGGAAAATCAATTTGTGCCTTCAAAGTACTTAGTAAAAAAAAACACGAATCGATAACAAAAAAAACGGAAATGTTGCATTGCATGAGCTGAAATGATAGGCAATCGACTCGCAATCGGCCCAGAAGTGACACGCAGCATGTTCTGTTGGTATGGATCACACGCTATTAGATCCACATCGCGGTGGACACGCCAGAACCCGGGGAGCGCTTGTTTATGTGTACTTCCTTCCTGGTGGCTTGAAGGCTGGAACGACCCGATCCATCGACGGACGGCCGCTCGACAGGACACCGAATAAACCGAGAAAAAAAGAAAGCCATGACAAGCGCTCTGTAATTACCCTGGAGAGCCGTGATCTCCTCCCGCTCCTCGCTTAACCCCTCTCACCGAACTGTAGTCACGACGATGGTCAACACTCACGCTTGATGGAGAGGGAGAGAGGGAGAGGGTGGCGGAGGAGTGGATGAAAGACCCCCCTCCCCCCCCCCCCCCCACTCCCCAGCCTCCCAGCAGGTATGATGTCTGACTGCGGGGAAGGACTCCGCGGCTCAGCGCTAACAGTGATGAACGACTGTGCCAACTGTTTGATAATTGCTCACTCAGGGGCACAGAAAGGTCCATTCATCAAAACAAGCAGAGGTGCTTCAGGACTCCTCCGACGGTGGCAGCCAGACCCCGACACGCCTCGGCCTCAGCAGGGGGGGAGAACACCCAGAGGCATTGGGCTTCCTTGGATCCTTCTGGGCGGGGAAAGCGCCCCTCTTTCGTCTTCCCTGCCGTCCGGGGGCCTGAGACATGACATTCCTGTCGGAGAAACACAGATGGATTCCCCCGTCGTGACCGACAAATGAAATGTTCTCGCTTCCCCCCCGACTTTGTAGCAATCTGTAATATTTACCTATGGGTATACGCTGGCCCGACACAGGGGAGGGGAGGAGCCCCCACAAACACCAGGCCGCTGTGTGTTAAGGGATGACAGATGGCGGGAATAACAGGGTTGACCATGGGGTGCAATTGATTCCGTCAGCCATACATCAAATGCAGGGGTGCAGTGCTGAGGAGGAATCTGAGCGAGGAAGTCTGGAATTAACTCGGCTCGGATCAATCCGTCGCCAATCTCACATCCATTACGTTGATGGATGGTAATCTCATATATAAAAGAGAAAAAATAGATAGAACGGCTGTTGATGAATCCATGATGGATGGGCGGCATCACATCGAGGGTCAGCGGTCAGATCCTTTCTCGTTTTGTTTCCTGGCTGAGAATTTTTTAATTGACCCTGACGATCTGACAGACTGTTTGTACAAGAGGGAAGTGGGGGGGGCTACTCCGGGAAGAGGTCAGGTACTCATTGAGGGACGCGGAACACACCAACCACAGGTCATTGGCCGACGGGGGCCGACGCAATCCGCTGTTGTTTGGCTGGAAAACCTTATTGGGAACGGGTTGCCCTGGCTGTCGTGCAGGGGTTGCGGGGCATCGCTGTGCCAGCCAGACAAATAAATACACATATCTGGGGGGGGGGGGTTATGATGTTTTTGTGCACAGCTCAATGTTCGTGATTCCGGTGCTGATAGTGGAGAGGATGAAAGCTGGCGGTGCAGAGTTTCTCAGGGGCCTGGGGAGAATCCACCCTTTCAAGAGCCGAGCTAGAAAGGCAAACATTGAGGCGAAGGGAGGCACCCATGTCCCGTGTCTCGAACAGAGAATTCAACCTGCCTCTACCTGGAATTCCCCAGGGGTCCCCCCCCTCTCTTCCTCCTCAAAGGAACCCCCGGCCCTGCCCACCAACTCCCCGAGCCATACCTTTCATGTGGGCAGAAGCCAGACCTGGTGGAGCTCGCTCCTGGTCTGATGAGAAGGCCACTGCATCTGCTTTATTTTATTTTTTTTTCCACCGTAGAGCTCGACATCACACAGATGGTCATTAGAAGAAAATAAAAAACACACGTGTGCGCGCACACGCAGGTACGCAGGCAGGCATGCACACGAAGACGCACAAGCGGATACACACACGCAGTGAGGCAGGCAGGCATGGGCACACGCACACGCACGCACACACACACACACACACACACACACACACACACACACACACACACACACACACACACACTTCCCATCTCATTCGTACATTCATGAGCCTACCCTCACGGCCTCAGCCAAGCCCCAGACAACCTGTTTGGTCCAAATTTATGTTTGAATTGTCACTTTTGTCAGAACTTGTGAAAAGCGTACATCTCTCTCAATAAGAGACCAGGGATAGGAATGGACTCTCATTTGGTTTGAATCGGGGCCCATTCCATGATCATTGTATTTCCCAG